>NW_017535296.1:1874797-1973330 GCF_001853355.1 Bactrocera latifrons
AATTATTAATAATAATAAAAAACTAAAAAAAAAAAAACGAGAATCTTATTGTTTCAAATCACTAGTAAGTTTGACTTCGACTAACGAGGTCCGATCGTTTCAACAAAAAACTTGTCTTACTACTGAAACTGATATCGAAAGTGGTATTTCGTGTAAGTCCGAACCTGAAATAGTTATAACAGTAGACGAGAATGTAACATTGATGTTTTGTTCCCGGTTTTTCTTCAGTTCAATATGCCAGTCGAACAGTCTTTTTTCAAAAAAATAAAATAAAATAAAATATAAAAAAAAATTGGGGACCACCCTAATGCAATTTTCATTTTGAGTTCAGAAATAAGTATATTAACATTTGCATGGATGTGTATGCACACATACGTTGCCATTTATTTTATCATTCTGCACCCTCCAAACGTATGAGGGACATGCTCCCTCATTTTATTCCATTCAGCGATCATTTATCAAACGCGTTGATGGTCAGCAGTTTTCGATAGTTTGCATACATACATATGTATGGCAATTTCACAATAACCAACGGTCTCGTCCAACTATCTCTGCGTCCATGAATATATGTAGCTACTTATATTAACATCTATAAATAGTAACTCTTGCTTAGCCTCTACTTAACGCTTCTCAGCTGTGCGGCTCATTAAAATAGTTTTAACTGTTTGCTAATTAAGGTGTGTATAGGTTATCCTTTGTGTTTAAGAGTTTTTGTTTATGTGCCTTCCTTAAATGGATTTGCTTTACAGATTTATGTACTTAAGCTGCTTATACTGGTCGTTTACGATAATTAAACAAGAGGACGAAAAGTGTGTTAAGCTCGCTAATTGCAACATTTATGATACTTGTTGCTGTTTATAGCTATACTTTGGATTTTTCAGGGAACTGATGAAGTTCATCGAAGAAATTTGTTAACAACTTACTTAGGAATCGGTGTTTTAAATCTATAACTTCTTGTTGAGATATATATAATTGGAGCTTAAGTCTTCGAACCTCTCGAAACCGTTTCCATCCGAGTATAAGGTACTAAACTACATTCGGAAATCTGGCGTTGACTCATGACATCTTTCCATAGTTGAAGATTTTTTTTCATGATCGCAAAAGTTGTTTTTCTGCCTTTAATATTTCAGGAATTGAAAACTGTATGGGTGCTTCCAGATGAGCCGAATACAACAAAAGCTTTTCACGCACGAAGTACTTCCAAGCAAATGATTGTCTTTCAAGATATTAGTAAAACCAATCACTGAAGACGGATCACACTTCAGCTTCCATGCATTTTTGAGAACACAAAATATTTATTTGATGAGTTATCTTCCGCAAAATCCTAACTTGGGTACCGAATGACTCCTTTTTATTCCCATTCGGAAAAAATTAACTAAGAGTTTAACGACACCTGAAGAGGCGGTTGATGCGTTCAGAATTCTTTTTTTGGGAATACCTCAATCAGAGTGGCGAAAGATTTAGATAATTATTTTAGACGCATTCAAAAGTGTACAGATCTTAATGGAGAATATTTTGAAAAACAATAAAGTGATTTTGGATGATTCAAGTTGGTTTTTCCTCGATTCTCGAAATATAAAAGGCGACCTACGTATGGTGCCTTGCTTTAATGCCTCAAGGATTGAGACTCGAACATCTTCACTATAATCCGTTGGTATTCTTTAGCATCCATTCTAACTTGATATACTGATTGAGTACAATAATTATTAGGGTACTGTTTAGAATCGACTATTGCTATATTAAGTTTAAAAGGAAGCCAACTTTTTTATTCAAATGCGTCATGTGACTTGCAAACTATCGATATACTAAAGAGTTTTTTACGGTTATATTCAATATGGTGAGGCTGCCAGACTACCAGCTAACATGTCTTCGAATACCACATTTTGGACCTTTATCATTTTTCGTCATACAAATGTTTAAAGTAGTTGTAACTCCGGAGAACTTTAAGAAATCTAAAATAAATGATTCATTAAACAAATGGTTTAGAGAAGCGTGCTAAGTCAGTGGAAGCTTTTGTAAATGGTTCCCAATATTGGGTAAACTTTGTATAAAAATTAAATTCTCGATTGTTCTTTTAGTAATACAAGTATGTGTATAAGGATTGTGGAGTTCATAGTTTCCTTGAAATATTTTATTTTCGATCCAACCGTATATGAATTCCAAATTATAAATTGATGAGATTTCGAAGACGTGGCGTTTGTTAGGTTGAACGCTCACAGTATATTCTTTAGAATAATTCTAGTAAGATTTTATGATTCATAGTCAAACTTTTCGGCATTAAGAAAGTACAGTATGTGGAAAGAACGAGATGAGTCGAACAGTATAGTGGCATTTCTAAACGAACTCGAAGCATATACTATATGCAGAATGTTTGGTAGTGACTATTAGTCGAAAAATGTGCTTGCTATTTGACCAGCTATCTGGAGTGGCTCTCCAATGTAACAACCATTACGATAGCTATGAACTTCAAGGAAATACTAACATTTTCTATTGAAAAAGGGTATTTTCTTAACTTTTTCTTCTCCTACACATATCGTATATAAAACTTTTGGACTCCATCTGGTACCAAACCTGAAGCCTGGCTATTCAGGAAACGTATATTGGTCATAAGTAAATACACCGAGGCTACAGATTAGGAGAATATATATGAAATCTTTATTACTATGAGGAACAATGTTAGTCATTGTTGGTGCTCGGCAGCCATTATCAAATATCAGACTTAAATGTTGTGCTGACACTTGCTCTCATAAAATTCACTACACATGTCCAATTAGACCAATTAAACAATTAAATTAATTTTTAGCAATTGAATACTTAATTATGTACGTTTAAGCCCAAAATAGTAAGAGAAAATTAATATCGCTGCATATATGCCTCAACTGTTTGACTTTTATATATTTATAAAGTGAATGATAGTTATTCGAAGTTTATTTGTAGGAGTCTTCTATACCAAGCTTAAGATATCTCTATCAAATGACCCCATCGATCTAATTAAGGAATTAACTTACATATATATGTATGTTCCTATATAATTTGTTTTTAACAATACAAAGAAATTATAACACCATAACTATATATTATACTAAACATTGCCAGCAATTAGAGCCCTATTATTATAACACCGTTATTTCGTCCAATCAGTAGGCTCTCATAGTCACAGAGGTAATAAATCTTTAGAAAAGTTATGGTGTTATAAAATCAACATTAAATGATATGACCGTAGATGTGACATGATTACGTAGATTTTAAAGAGCTCTACACAGGAGCAGCTGCAGTCAGACCACTATCGCAAGTACTCATATCGACGAAGACTGTGATTATTTTTAGTAAGCAGCATTAGCATGTTCACCTAGATCGTAGAAAGCAGAAGAGGCACGTCGGCACTTGTAATGACATAAATAAGGGTATGAGCGCAAAATAACAAAAAATATATAGAAGTAATATAAATATATTGACATATATGTATTTGTTGTTGTTGGAATATGTATGTAAGTACGAGTGTTAAAACGCAAGTGTACAAGGCTTCTACAATTGCTGCAATGTTATTTATGGCACACATTTTGTATGCGTAGCACGTGCAACAGCGTTGCTGTACAACCATGTTAACGACAAAACGACAAATCTAACAAAATATATGCATGTACATACACACATGCATACATACATATGTATGTAGTACATTAGGCGTTGTACGAGTGCCACAGACAGCGCATGCGCACTTACTATGGCACTTGTGTGTCTTCTCATAGTAAAATCACGCCATGGACGCGGCGCGGTACTTGACGCCACGATCACTTGCAGCGATCGTTTGCAACGTAGAAGTAACAAATTTTATTTCAAATAATTTCAATTGCTGACAATTAAATATACAAGCGTTGCGAACGCTGCTGACCGCCTGACTGAGTGAACGATTGACTGAGTAACTGAGTGCGTTGAAGCGGTTCGAAGTGAACCTCTGGTTTGGCGATAACTAGCATTAAACTACAATAATTTCATGTCTAAATCAAATATGTAGCTGTGGAGCTTGCACAGTGATTCAAAGTATTCCTCGCAATTTTGCGCTTCTAATACGACGCGGTAGTTTGCTGGCTTGCGGCTGCTAAACGCTCAGCGGCAGTCAATTAAATGCATTCAAGCGCTGTCATGTGTCGCGCTCACTTTGCGCGGCAACGCAGCGGAACGATCGCCAATTGATCGACGCACACAGTTGCATGTACTGCGTTCACTATGTGTCCACTCCGCGCGTAACTAATGTTGCAAGTGTGCTTGTTTTGTCGCTGTCGGTTAGGCGATAGCTGCTTGTTTTGCAATAAATCTTATATAATAATTGTTGCAATAATTAGTCGCAAAGTTATTGATCTTTCGGTATGATCAATAGCTGAGAAAGAAAAAGAATTCTGCATAAGCTATCAAATATCGTCCTAAGGGCAAAAAATAGTAGGACTTTTGTCATAATTTTAAAACTCTTAATTTATTCTTCCAAATCTATGTCGTCTCCCACAAAGTAACCCCCCTTGACCACAATATACTTATGACAACATTTTCTCCAATCCTCCAAACAATTGTTAAGATTGTTAATTGTTAAACTTCCGAAAAAGTATTCAATGTGCATAGTGGTTTACATTTAATATCTTCAATTGACTCACACCGATTTTCCCGGAGCGGTCGTTTGAGTTTGCTGTATAGCTAGAAGCCACACGGCGCTCAGTAAGGCGAATACGGTGGTTGCGGCATGTTATGGGTTGAAAATTTGACGAAAAACTCACGAATAATCAATACAGTATGCGACGGTGCATTAACGTTATGCAGAATTGTGGGCCCCCTTTTTATACTCTCGCAACAAAGTTGCTAAAGAGAGTRTTATAGTTTTGTTCACATAACGGTTGTTTGTAAGTCCTAAAACTAAAAGAGTCAGATATAGGGTTATATATACCAAGGTGATCAGGGTGACGAGAAGAGTTGAAATCCGGATGTCTGTCCGTCCTTCCGTGCAAGCTGTAACTTGAATAACAATTGAGATATCATGATGAAACTTGGTACACGTATTTCTTGGCTCCATAAAAAGGTTAAGTTCGAAGATGGGCAAAATCGGCCAAATGCCATGCCCACAAAATGACGGAAACCGAAAACCTATAAAATGTCATAACTAAGCCGTAAATAAAGATATTAAAATGAAATTTGGCACAAAGGATCGCATTAAGGAGGGGCACATTTTCGGACGTAATTTTTTTGGAAAAGTGGGCGTGGCCACGCCCCCTACTAACTTCTTTGTACATATCTCGAAAACTACTATAGCTATGTCAACCAAACTCTATAGAGTCATTGAAAATCACTAAAAGTGCGTTAACCGACTAACATAAAACGTCAGAAACACTAAATTTTACGGAAGAAATGTCAGAAGGAAGCTGCATCCAGGTTTTTTTTTAAAATTGAAAATGGGCCTGGCGTCGCCCACTTATGGACCAAAAATCATATCTCTGGAAGTACTCAACCGATTTCCATGAAATTCGGTATATAATATTTTCTTRACACCGTGATGACATGTACCAAATATGAGTGAAATCGGTTCACAACCCCGCCTGAAATCTCGATTATCACTTTATAATGCGAGAGTATAAAATGTTCGGTGACACCCGAACTTAGCCCTTCCTTACTTGTTATGAATAGCTTCACTCAAACGACGCTTAATACTCAAATACTATAGTATTCCTTGTTTGGCCGATCGGAGTGCACCACTCCTTGATAATCCAATTCATATTCTCATTTTAACATTGATTTTTGACCTGCTTTCAGGTTGTTCTCGGATTCGGCTCACCTTTGATACGACATTCAACCAAGACTCAGCTAGAAATAATACGTTTCATGACACCATGGTCGTCGGAAAGCACTTTTTAACAGACGTTAACGGGACGCTCTTTTTCCAAAAAATTGGTCGATTGTTAAATCAATCGCGCTTTTACCTTTTTTAGGCCCAAATGATATTTCAAAATTTATAGTCCAAAGATGACAGCGAGATAACTGACTATTAATCGTCGAGTCTCAGGCAACAATTACTTTATTTAATTGACGTGCTGATCATCAGCTGATGTCGATGGCCGTTCGGGAAATGGTTCCTCGTCAACACGTTCTCGACACTCTTTGTCGTAATGACCTAAAGAACAAATCTTCATGTTTGAGCTCAATTGGTCTTCAACCACATTGAGGAATTTTTAACTTTAACTAAATATTTGCTCTTCAGTGCAATATGATGAGTCCAGATGTCCGCAGAATAGTTTAAGACATTTCTATAAAGTGATTTCATAGCCTGTGCTGTATAGATCTTATATATAGAAATGCCGGTTGAGCTGTCCACGGCTTATTATTTATCCAGTGTCACCAGCCTCGGAATTTCTACTTAGTAGGTTTTACATTGGACTTTAGAGTAGAAATTTTCAGTTATAAGGAACAGTGTTACTTATATAATAATATAAATCTCAAAGAAGCTCCTTGCTCACAAGCCACCTTGCTCACAACTAAGAGTTGAAAATTCTTTTGGGAAGATACGAGAAAATACGGATACTCGTCAAAGTGTTTACTTAGTAATAGATTTCGAGTGTGGACGGGGTTTAGCAGTTTATATGCAATATTTTATTGATCAAAATTTTAATGAGAATCTCATCTTTAGGCAGCATATCCGTTCATAAATCTGTGGCCGATCAATATTACACTAGAAAACTAAGCTTGCAGGAGAAGAAAAGATTGGACGCCAAATATATTCCCAGTTAAATTGAAAATCATATGGATATTAGAAATAGAGATATTCAGAGCTGAACTGGGTTGTTCAATGTAGTTGAAACTACTGACTATTTGTAAACAGTATATCTATATTCTTCTTCTTTTTCTTGACTGTCATAGATACCGCTTATGGGGATAAAGCCGAGTTAATAACAGGGCATCAGTAGTTTCTTCTTTAAGTATTGTATACCCATACTCGTATTAGCACTTTTTGAATCATGATAATATATGTTTAATCATACCTCCTATAATATTTGTTAAAACATACTACTGTCATGTCACATGTAACGGACTCTGTATGAGTGTAGAAGTAATCATATGAGATAAAAAAAACGCTCAGATATTGAGTTGAATACGACTTATTTCTCTGAAATGTATGAGTGTATAATCAAAGTTTACATGGATGAATTTTTACTAGAGAAATCAATAGAATTAAGAAACAGATATATAAAAATCTCAATCCCACAACGTTTACTTGTTTTGAAGATGAGCGAAAAATTAGTTGGAACAACATATGATGACAATATCGGATCAGCTTCTTCTCTTCCTTTTATGTATAAGATTTACTTCTTGCATAAGTTCTACGAACTAACAAAAGAGCCGTGGGTAAGCAATCCGAATACATGTGAAACAATCATCCATAAGTAACCAGAATTTTTACCAAGTGGGAGCGCTCTTTCGGAGCTCGGTAACAAATGAACGAGTGAAGATTTATATTTCACGTTATTGAGGAAAAAATAATTTCAAATTATGTCAAGTAGCATAAATGCGGCTACTATCTAACTTGCTTTCACTTACATACATACATGGTTTTTGTAAAAAAAAGAACAAGGCCGTATATCAATTAAGATGTGACGTTAATACAGAGTTATTAGAAACGATAAAATCAATTACAAGTATCAATGGCATGTTAAATTATAATTTTTATACTAAATGCAAATAAATTCCATTATTTGTAGTAATTACCAAAACCAAACTTAAAACAAAATTCAAATATTTAGATTAAAATCAGTAATTAAAAGAATTTGTACTAAATAAATGAATACAAACATAAATACCTATACTAATATATAATCAAATACACACATATATACATATGTATGTATATATTCACGTCAAAATCTTTTTGGCACTAATTATTAATCGTTAATTCCGCGATATCGCAAATACTTCGAAAAATCGGTCAATATTTCATACGAGCTCTGGCAGCGTTTATTAATAAGCGGCTAAGCAAGTATAAATATATATTTATGTACGTTCGTATATTGGTTTGAATGGCTAATGAATTGTTAATTATGGCTTCAAGGCAGGCGAACGAAAACAAACTGCCGCACAACAATAACAACAAGCACATTAATTAAGCCGAATATAATATTGGTGTATGTAATATGTAAGTAGGTACATATGTAATTTGCAGTGCCTATCGAATCAACAAGTAACAGTTACTAACAACTAACAAGTTGTGCCAACATACATCCATATGTACATATGTATTTGTGCATTGATATGTAGCATGCCGCGCATACTCTTTTAGGCATATTTGTAAATTTTGAAGCATGCAACGTGCGTCACATGTGTTATGAGGCATATGTGAGAGCAAATATTTGTAGAGCCTGTAGGAAATTAATGGTATTTTTGAAGCAGTTTTTATTGGGCGCTGATGCTAAGTGTATACGTACATGACTACACTCAGCGGTTCTTTAGAAGCAGTGACTATATGAGTTATGTATATACACTTGCGAATTTCAAAAATTTGATTTTGCATGATTTGAAAATTTGATTTGATATAGAATATGTATATAGTATTTAAATAGTTTCGGAGATAAGTGAACAGAGAATATTGCAAGATGTTCTTAATTTAGTGCAAATGCTGCCAAAATCCTTGAATGCTTTTATACAGAAAAACTATTTTCGAGATCAGTGCAGAAGATTTGTCAGAATGCAAACGGCACAGACCCTTCATTGACATATTTGCTAGGAAATTAGGAATACGAATTTTAGTAGTAATTCTTTAAACCACTCATAAGTGTAAATTAAAAACAAAAACAAAAAAAAAAAAAAAAAAAAAAAAAAAAAAAAAAAAAAAAAAAAACAAATTGACTTATTTTTACCTGTTTTTATCTTCTTATATTAAATATTTGGTTTTAGGATTTGGGACACTTTGAAGTATACAAATCTTTCTCCATGCCAGACACCTTTGTTGGAGATCTTTCTGGAAATCATCATCAAATTAGATAAAGGAAATCCAAAATTTATCAGAGATTTTTAACGTACGTTGAATTTTTTATATGCATATAATTTTTAATTATTTATTCAATAAAACGTCTCATCTATGATATTACACAAAATACAGTTTATCTGATATACAAGTGAATGTAACACCTTTAACTTTAAAAAACCTTTTTTATTCCTCGTTTCTTCAGATGCAATCTTTGTTTAATTTTAAACGACAATAAAGACAGCTTTTCGTCACAAAAATCAGAGAATTTTTCAAAGTGTTTTATCGTTCTTAATATTGTTAGTTTTTCTTCCAATATTATTATGAGTTCCCACAGTTAGCTCACTTTGATCTTTGATCTGTCTGCAGAGAAATTTTAGATGAAAAATTACTTTAATATTTCTTTGACAATTACAATGAAATTAATCATATAATACCTATTTCACAATTTCGTTTCAATTGGTTTTAGGGTCGCTATACAAACTCTGCACCTATTGGGTCAGTTATGTTATTTGTAAGAAATAGTTTTCGCCGCAGGAAGCGCGCCATTTAGCTTCTCAATATACTCAAAAAGTTGCAAAAAGGTTTTGCGAGTTACAAATTGGTATAATTTCCTGTATACTTGGAAGTACATTAGTGATAGAACCGATACTAATAACCAAAATTTCAAAATAATTTTATTGACTTGGAAGCTAAAGTTGGTAACGATACCTTTAAGTGAGTATACCTAGATGCTCTTAGACTAATTTTGCCTGGCTTTCAAATCAAATCTTTTATGTTTGTTTAGGGAATTCAGAGAGTAAGTTAGAAAAATCCCTGATATATTGTAGATACTGTGATCTCTTCCTTTCATTTGGCAAAAATATAGTAATTGGCAGGCGAAATTAATTGAATTTCAAACTAAAACTGAAGAATTTTTAAAAACTGAAGAAACAATTCGGAAAGCTTTGATTTTACTATCTAATATTCAGCAGGAAGTTGATCGATATATATATGTATATATACACTGTAACAAAAAAACAAAAAAGCTTCCGGAAATTGTATTTAAGTTCCGAGGGTAAATTATATTTCGAAAAAAAAAAAAAAAAAAAAAAAAAAATGTATTTTGCAATTGGTAGGACTGTGCTTAATTACTTGTCAACCAGTTTGTCGGTACATCTCATCTAGTGCGTTGCGATTTTTAGAATTAATAAGAACATCGAAGAATTAATTTGTCTTAAATTTTGTATTTCTAACCAAATTTCGTGTGCGGTATCATTGCGAAAGTGGGAAAGGTCTTACATTGATTCAGTTTTATCAAAAACACAAGCCCCGGATTGGTACAGAGCCTGCAGAGGCATGCCTCGCTCTGGACGACCACTTCAACTGATATAAATATTAAAAAAGTGATGGATATGGTGCTTGAAATCATCAAGCAAATATTAAAGAGATGGCAAGAGAGCTCGACATCGCTCGTAAATCCGTTCGAAAGATTTTAGTGGTAGAAATTGCGTTTGCATGCAATATTGGAATATTTCTTCAATGTTTATATTGATCTCGAGAGATATGCAAAATATTTTGTGAATCGTGTTCTCAATGTGAGTAAGTTAGTGTGTGGAATACGACAGATTTCACTTTCGTTCTGAGGTATTTGAAGACAGTGGTCTCAGTGACAGAATTTGGAAAGGACTAATAATGAAATCGTTGACAGATGTTTCCCCACTGGAGCATGTGGAGCACTTGTATTTTGCCATCAAGCTTTCCACGGTTTGTGTGTGAAACGAACATAATTTTCCGAACTATGCAGCTCTTACACCAAGTTGCCGTGCATTCAAAAAAAAAAAAAAAAAAAAAAAAAAAAAAAAAAAAAAAAAAAAANAAAAAAAAAAAAAAAAAAAAAAAAAAAAAAAAAAAAAAAAAAAAAAAAAAAAAAAAAAAAAAAAAAAATAGAAGCTTTAATAATACGACAATATTTGGAATTAACCAAAATTTGTCTTCAAGACATCGATAGGAAGTAATTTTTAAATTTTTTCCAACGACTTTATTTCAAATAAAGCATCCGCCGCTTGCTTCAATTTCCAGCAGGTTTACATGGCATACACCAGCGGCATTATCTGCACTCTAAACTGCATACTTCCACTTCAACGAACTATACCGTGGCGGCAGATCACTTGCAGACTTCAGTGATCACTCTGCCAGAAGTTGACATCCTTGGCACGAGCTACCTGCCTCACCAACTACCCATTTGCTATGTACTCGTTGTTGTTGCGGCAGTTTTTCGCAAATTATGCTGGTGTCGAAATTTTGAGTGTGGCTTTTGCACCGTTGTTCGCTGTTGCTAGTGTTGCTGATGCTTATGCTGCTGTTTCTGGTGTTTCTGCTGTTACTGTTGCCTGTGTTGCCACTGCCGACCACGAGCAAATGCATTTCATTGCACATAAGCGATCAATTTTCGAATTATTTTTAATGCTTTTGTATTAATTTTGAAGCGAGACGAAAAATATTGACGGCAAACATTTTAAATTGTGGCAAGTTGTATGTGGCAAACGGAGCTGCGCAACAAAATTGCTAACAAAATAACATGAAAAACCAGCGCAGCTGTAGAGTAAAAAGCAATTAGGCAGTCGTCAGTTGATATTAGCGCAAACAATGTTGCCACTTGTGCGCACCGTCATATTAATGCAAATTTATGCAATAAGATTAGCGCTGTTTGTGCGCCGAAGGTGAGAAAATTAATTCCTGCTCATGTTTGTTTTGATGGAGTGCAAAGTGGGGTTTTTAATAGCATATGCCGCTGCTGTTGTTGCTGCAGGTATTCATAGATTTTCATTAAGGTCTCGCATTTATTTCTTTCTTGCTGCAAAAACCACTAAATATCAAATGCACTAGCAATAGTTTGATATTTGTCAACGCGTTAGAGGCAAGTTTGGCGCCGAAACGATGAGGGTCTGTCACACAGCTATACATGCCACACAGTCCCAAGTGCCGCACAATCACACTGGCCAAATGGCGTACCCCAACTAAGTGCGATCTAACTTTTCGCATATTTCAGCTTGCACTTTGTTTAATTTCTGCTGTTGTTGTTATTGCGTTTACTGCAGCTGTACGACTGAGTGACAGCATATTTGATTGCTTGGTTATTCGGCGATACGTTGCTTGTCGCTCGGTTAATTGCATTTTTATTACCAATTCTTTAAAATTATTGGCAGTAAAAGCCCATGGCGCCAAGTGCTGCATAAATGAAAAATTCAAACATTAACTACAACAACAATATCAGCAACACAATAAATTGCTTTTTCTGCTTACTGCATGCGCTTTAATTGCGTTTGTATGTATTGCGTTGCACCTATATGAACTTACTGTTGCTTTTGATATTGGTTTTGCATTTTGTGTTGTTTTTGTTTTTGTTGCACATTTTGCTTTTGTTGTCTTCTGTCATTGCTGGCATGTCTGCACTGTTATTGCCACTTTTAATAGCGCGAAGCGATATTGTTGCACATAAATACGTGGCCTCATACACAATACACATAACATGCACACAAACATGCACAAAAGCTCATATATATAACTCTATTGTGCATATAAATACATATGTATATACATATACATCCACTATATGCAACCAAATATACTGTGTGGCAGCAACATGACCGCCGCTATGTGCGTGCCCAGCCTACGCTAATGCCGGCAGTGTTACTGCACTGTGACAGTAACAACATGCAACATGCAACATGCTTGTTGCATGCTATAGACATCAAACTGTCATCGTGTGACAATCAACACATCACATAAAATCGCAAAAGCAAAAGCACTAAATACGAATGCGTATGTAATTTCCAATGCAAATAGGCTTTCAGCATAAAAGGCAGCTAAATTTCCGAGAAAGTGGCTCATTTAAGTCTTTTGAATGGGAGTTGACCTTAAAGTGCTTTCTACAGCTTCGTTCTTTGTCATATGGTTAGAAAAGCTATTTAGTTTTATGACTCATATTGAACACCACCTGTGGGAGAGACTTCCGCTTTTGCGACTGAAGCATTTTCTTTCTTGGCGCAGACGCCGCTTACAGTGTTAAACCCGAGTTTGCAACAGTGCGCCACTCATTCTTCCTTTTCGCTGTTTGGCGCTAATTTGAGATTCTAAGTGTAGGCAATTCCTTCTATATCTGGTCTTTTCAATTGAGTGGAGCTGATCTCTTCATTAACTCCCGCCGGCGGATATTGCGTCGAATACTCGCAGAGCTGGAATGTTTGCATTCATTCGGACGAATAGTTTAGTAGTGTAATCACCTTTCTCTCGAAAATTCGTTACATCGACTGTTGTTCGGGTAATTGCTTTTAGAACTTCTTCTTTGGCGTCAATTGAACGTCCGCTCCATCATCATCGATTGCGGAATAGAGTTCATCTTCTCCTTTCACTGTCATTCAGCAGGTTGGAGAAGTGTTAATAATAATTAAATTTAGTGTGCTCTGGGCATTGATTACTAGATCACCTCCAGTGGTTCTACAAGAGTATGCTCCGGTATTGAAAATTTGACCTTACCAAACAGCTGTAACTAAAATAATGGCTCGTATGATACATTCTTTATATGCTAACACTACAGAAATCTTTTACAAAACCTGTGAATGCTGAAAGGATTAGTTGAAACTAGTTCTAATTGGTCAACACGACCTATTCTGAGCTCTTTGCTGAAATCCCAGAATAAAGCTCTACTCGGTGTTGTTTAATGTTATCTTCAGTATAAGTTTGCAAAGCGAGTAAGTTTTTAGAATCTCACTTATAATGAGATATAGCTAGAATCATTTACACTGAGATTCTCTCTTAGCTTAGTGGGCTTCATTCAGCTGCTGTGTCCAGATTAATCATATTGTGGTTGCTTCAGTTCAGCGCACAATATCTCGAATACAAGCATCAAAACTCAAGTATTATACACAATTTTCTATCCTTTCATGGAACATGTAACGATTTCCTTCAGTTCTTAGTATCAATCTTTCAGAAATTGAAACTAGCAATAATAGTCTCTATCAAGATCCAGATATGAACAAATTAACATATGCGTGAAATTTAAACAACCATAAAGAATGTACTTATTTCTACCCTCTTTACCTTTTCCTTCTTGATTGATATTTTGTTAAAAAATTCTCTGCTAAAAGAGAGCAATATTGAAATTAATAAATTAGTAGTCTGACCCGCAGTCTAATTAATGTCGACTCATATGAACTTTCCGCAAAAATAAGGTTAACTTCAAAGCCTCGTTTTTTTAAAGAAACTGATTTTGTATACGTTTTTTATATTATTGACAGAGGTAGGACTTTTAATTTACAACACAACATTTTTGGCTGGCATTTTAAACAACAGGCTAGTAGCTGCTAAATAATCTAGGAATTTTGGTTCTTTTGCTTCAGCCTCCATGGCAATGACAGTGACCAATTTACCTTTGAAAAGGCCTTTGAATCTATCTCAGTATTCTAGTATTTTCCATTTCTTGGGTTTTCAAAACAATTACTTTTTCTGGAAGCAGCGAACGATGTTGAAATCCATCGAATTCTTCTCTATAAAAGCACGTCCTCAAATCTTCGCGGATTGTATTCAACGGAGGAACGTATGCTGAGACCCTGCGCTAGTTCTCACGCATAAATTTTCTCGTTTTGTTTGTCAGGCGTCCGATTCTTGGATTTCCTTCGTCAACTTTCAGTTCTGCCCCCAGTTTTTTGTGTCTGAATAAAGGGAACGAAAATGTTTCTCAGCGTTTCATAGCTTATCTATGACGCCTACCACGTTCGAGAACTTGGAGAATATACCATTGCGAATGTATCAATCGAACAGATCACAGATGGAGCTGAATGCAGCATCTACTTCAAGTTCTCTATCAAGCCGTGCGATTTTAAATTTAGCAATTTCAGTTACGGATCTGATTAGGTTTATTAAAAATTTAAAATACGTACGTTGCTACAATTGTAACTTCAGTGGTATCTTAGCATAATTTATTATATTCAAAAATGGAAACAGTCTTTTATTTTGTTTTTGAAATAAAATGGCTAATTTCTCAATTATATTCTTGTAACTTTATATTTCTTCAGAGCTCCTTAAAAATTTCCCCCATTTTCCCTCTATATTAGATATCTAGTTGCTTAGGTGGATCAATTGTCATATATGGCTAAGTAAATGTGAAGTGTATGAAGGAAATACTGGGTGTGATGAAGATATACATATGACGAAACCCTGCGAAATGGTAAGATTTTAATTAATTTACAGTTTTCTTTGGTCTTGTCGAATAACTACCATCTAAGCAGGTGTTTATGGAGCTGAGGAACCGATTGCTGACGGTGAGAAAAACTTCCGCTAAGGGCTGAGCTCGAAGTTGGGATTCGGTACGAAGTTCGAGTGTTTCTGTAAACATAAACTTGATCAAAGGCTTTCGAGAAAGACCTATCGATCGAGCTGGTTACGAGTATTCGAGTGTTCCTGCTGACATTAACTTAATCGTAAGGCTCTCAAAAAAGACCTTTCCATCATAGAAATCCAACTTAAATGACACTAAGTCATTTGCTATATAATATCAGAGAAGGATTTTAATTGAAAGTTTTTGCAAATTCTACTCAATAGAGCTCTATGCATTGTTGTTTAGTCACAGAATTCCTTTAAACAAACCAATTGAGGTCCAAATTCTAAGCCAGTGGTCCAAGGTGCGAAAATATTTGAATACGGGGCACTATAAAATACTTTAGGAAACTAAAATGATTTATGATTTAAAGAGAAATGTGTTATAAAATTCATAAGAGATCATGCATTAAACATTTATTCAACTTATTTATTCCTTTATACTTTAAATTTCTCCACTCATTTTTGTCATTCATGGAATCAGCGTGCACTTTGAAGCCTTGCAACACTCCATTTTTTTGCATTTGTCCAATCTTTCCTTGCCGCTTAGAAGTGAGAAATTAAAAGTGCAACTGCTGTCATTCATTAATTTTCCACTTTTAATAAAATTTCCATTTTCAACACTAAAATTAGCATTAAAGTCAATGTTGCGATTGCAATCAGCGCCACACAAAGTCAAAGGCAACAACGGCAGCAGAACTGAGGGGCAGCGTTGGCGATAGAGCAAACAGGCAGCCGTATTTGCACTTGAAAAACCTTTGAAAATGAACATATGCCACACATGCCACATTCGCGCTGTTGCATGCAACATATGCGCAACAATTCGCAATTTTTTTCTTGTTTTTGTTGTTTTTTTGGTGCGTTTATAAATATTCACTGCGCTTATTTTTGTGCTTCTCAATTCTGCATTTGATTGCGCTGGCAGGCAACTCCCAATGGCGCATACACATGCAACCACACACGTTTTCGCATGCGACTACTTGCCACTGGGGACGCCTTAGCATGCAATATCCAACACGTTTTTGAAAAATGCAACACTCACAATGAATCCATCAACAATGAATGCAATAAACAGCAACGTTATACCCCGCTCGCCCGTGACCTGCGCGATAAATTGCAACGTACAACTGCCCCTCCGCTACCCAGAGTTTCTAGTGGTGCAAAACTTGCAAAAAAATACAGTTTTAGACATTTTTCTGGCTAAATGCACATAAACGCGGCAGCTAAGTGTGGCACCAAAGTGACGCGTTGTTGCACTTTGGGCTTTTAGATTTTCCTTCTCTCTAAGCTACACACTGTTATTGGTTGATTTCATTGTTTTATTACTATGCTGTTGTTGTTGTTGCTTTTGCAATGCGCATTGAAGTGTGAAAAATGCGCGCAAATTCAATAGCGCTTCACGGTGCAATTGCCATTTGTTGCAAGTTTGTGCAAAAAACACCAACAATATGAAAAAAGTATATACTATATATGAAAAAGGTGGCAACGTTGCTTAGGCAAACATTTGTATTAGAAAATGTGCGTGCAATGCAGAAGCAATACAAAACAACAAAACAATTCGCTGGTTGCATCTGTGGCAGCTGTGCTTTCATATGTAGTTGCCCCCTAATGGCCACAAATGCTGCCACAATAGCGCTGCTTGCGCCACCAGTGCGCTGCCAACACTCAATTCATTTATCTGTAATATGCACTGTTAGTGGTGGCAATTTCAGCCACATTCAAATGACAATGAGCGAACGAATGAACGAATGTACGAATGTATTCACTGACGTGTTGGCGATTAGTTTTTGGCCAAGCGCCAAGCGGCCCCCAGCCTAGATGCCTAATGCTCTTGCTTTTGCTGTAGTTTGTTGTTGTTATTGTTGTTGTTGCCGCTGTTATTGCCACTGCTGCCGTTTGCCATTGATGTTGTGTTTTGTTGGACTTTGTATTATTTCTCCCCACTGATTGTTTGTTTAAATGCGCCATTTGTGAGCCTTGAGGGAGTTTGTAGAAAAAAGTGTTATATCAAATATTTTATTAACTAAGCAAAGCTAAAATTTATACATGAAATAGGTGGGTCCTAAGTCTACGCAATTTTCATGTTACATATGGATATATTTTTCAAGAATTGTTGTTCGCATTTGAAAGAAAAATATTTGTGATTTTAGAAGTAAAGGATTTTGTTTAATTTTGGTTCCCTTATAGCGCCCATATAAATGAATTTGAGTTTGGTTTTAACATATACCGAATCACTTAAAGCGAAACCACATAACATGTAGCCAGGTCCTTCTCCACCTGGTATTTCTAACGGAGTGGAGTTCCCTGCTTCCCACTGCGGGTGTTGCATCGAACACTCTCGAAGCTGGAGTGTTTCCATCCATTCGGACGACATGACTGCTGCTTCTGAATTCGCTGAGCTATGCCAATATAGCCGTATAATTTGTACAGCTCATAGTCTCACCGACTCTAGTATTCCCAGTTGCCAATGCACAAATGACCATAAATCTTCCACAAAACCTTTCTGTCATATACTCATAACGTCGAGTGAGTGCCCATACCTCCGCAGCACGACAGGGATGATGAATAACTTGTAAAATTTGGTCGTTGTTCGTAGAGAGAGAACTTTACTTCTTAAATGCCTACACAGTCCGAAGTAGCATCTTTTGACAATACTTATTATTCTGCGTTGAATTTCTAGGATCATTAACGCTGGTTTAAAGATAACCGAAAGTATCTACGACTTCGAAGTTATTACTATCAACAGTTGTTTGAGAGCCAAGTCGCGAATGCGATGACTGTTTGTTTGATTGCAAGAGATATCTCGTCTTACCCTCGTTCACTGACAGACCCATTTACCAAATTCAGAAATCGCGGCATAAAGGCAGCTGCATTTCGAGCTGTCAAAAGCAGCTTTAAAATCGACAAAGACGTGGTGTGTGTCGATCCTCTCTTCCAGGTCTTTTCCAAGATATAACGTATGTTGAATACCTAGTCAGTGCATATAATATTTACCACAGGATGTTCGATAGAACCTTATATGCGATACTGTTGGGCAGAGCACACTTAAACTCCAATGGTTGGGCATGCTTTCATTCGACCATATTTTACAAAGAAGCTGAAGCATGCCGTAGCTTCAGTTCTTCGCCGCCGTAGCTCGGCCTGCGTCTTCTCCTGGCGTTGAACTTTCACTGCCATTCAGCGGGCTGGAGAAGTGTTCCCTCCATAATTTTAGTATGCTTTGGGCATCGGCCGCTAGACCACCTTTGTTGGTTCTACAAGAATATGTTTTGGACAATCCGTTTTCTCTCCGCATCGTGCCAGCTGTTCCTTTGCCATTTCTTAAAACCATTGGTTTTGTTTGCAGCTGTATGTACGGAATTCGAAATTCTGTCCCACAGTTCCCTCATAAACAATTGCTGATAAGTGCTCTCAGAGAGCAGGTGTGCAAGTCGAGTAGAAAATCGTTCGGCAGTGATTGCAACTCTGCGTCGAACATTCCTTACTGCAGAGAGGTACATAGGTGCGTATCTTGGCTGCAACGAAATGGTGGTCCGAGTCGATGTTAGGGCCTCGGAGCGTACGCACATCTAAAGCACTGGAGACGTGTCCTCCGTCTATCATAACATGATTGATCTTGTTGATGACTTTTCCATCCGGAGACAGCTCGGTAGCTTGATGAATTTTTTTATACTCATCGTACTCTCTCTTCTCTCTCTCATCTCCTCCATCGGAGCGTGGGAGCAAATCAGCGATATGTTGAAGAACTTCGCTGTTATGCTTTGTGGCTAGACGTTCATTTATTGCGGTGACTCGGACTCGGTCTGGACTATATGTTCACTGCTGCCAATCAAATATCGGACAAAGGTTCTAGGTAGAAGTCTTTGTAAAGTAAAGGCGGTGGTTCTTAAGTAAGGTTAAGGAATTTCATTATAATATTTTACCAGTGTGTAACTTTACAACAACCTTGTGTGCTAATGTTCTACAAACATGATAATTAAGCACTCACATAATTCCTACTATGGCCACAAAAACTATAACCTTGCTATGGTACATACATTTACTCACACAAACCCAAATGATTACGTATACGCCACACAGTACGACTACACAATGTGAAAGTAATTGTCCCCTGCCAAAATGACCTAATTTTGGGCAACAACAGAACACAAAAAGAATTAAAATTAAATCATGTCAACCACAACACCACTAACACGCGCAATTAGAAAAACATCCCCCACCAAGCTGTTTGGCGTGTGCACAAGTGGCAGCGTTCGATTCAGCGGCAAAGTTGCTCAATCGCAGGCCACTAATTCATGCTGTCAGTCAGACGCCGCAAATGCGAGGCGATAAAAMAAAAAAAAAAAAAATATATATATATAAATAAATTTAAAAGCGCAGACTTCTGCATATACTATGCATATACTATGCATATGTGAGTGCCTTAGCGAGATAAGCAAAAAAGCTTAAAATAAAAACTCATTCGCCTCAGAGCAAAATCAAATCCAATGTGTGTCAAAGCAAAGAATTCCATCGCTTTCTTTATGTTACACTCATATGTAATTTGTTTTGTTTTCCATATAATTATTCAAGGAAATAAGCATAATTGTTTATGTGTGAAAATTAACTTTGTCGTTTAAACGCTCATTTATTTTATTAATGTGGAAATTATGATTATGTCTCTTGTAATTCTCTTTTCTGAGCCGTTGTATGCATTGGTTACTTGCTTTGACACACTTTTGTTGTACAGTGATAAACATTTGCCCCGCTGGCATTCGTTGACTTAAAAGTGACAAGCGAAGTTTATGAGTTAATTTACTTTTTTATTACATTACATTTTATTTTTATTTCAACACCGAAATTGAAATATTGAAATTTATGCGAAGAGGCCATTAAAAATGTCGCTTACTTTTCAATTCAAATATTTTTTTTTTTACCTTTTACATACGCGAAGTAGTCCTCAGTTTTAGAGATATTGATCTAAAATTTTGCTGACGTTTTTTGTTTTTTCTTCAGGACCCGCATATAACTGTCATATAAACTGAGCTATAACCCACGTTCTTGTATGGAAAATTTTTATATCACAATCCTTTTTTGTTTTTTTTTTTAACGTAACGGAATATGTTTTTCGTAAGCTTTTTTGATTCATTACTCAAATCAAAAGTTGTATATTTTTAAGTTTTATGGCTTTAAACATTTTATTTTCAATATTGAAAATGTAAATCTTAATTATACAAATCTTTTGAGGGGTAAAGATAATATTAATACGTAAATCTCGAAATGTATCAGAGCTTCGCTACTTTTTTCGAATTTAATGAATTATGTTTAAAATCATTCGAAAGAACATCGTTTAGCATTTATTTTTTGAAAACTATTTGCTTCAAATATCTACGTCTCGGTTGATCCATCGTTGAGTCTAATTTTCGAAGACTCATTCGAGCATCTCGACTGTGGTCCAAAACGAACAATTATCTGCTCACAGAAGAACTGAATAAATCCATTGATTGATGCGATATGTGGGGCCGTCTGGTTGAAACCAAATGTCGCCGAGATCACGAGCTTCAATTTGAGGCATCAAAAAGCCGGTTTTCATGGCGCAATAACGGTCGCCATTGACGTTAACGTTCTAACCGACATAATTATTGAAAAAATATAGATCGATTATTTCACCGACCCACAAACTACACCGACTAGTTGTTTTTTTGTTTTCTGGATAAAATGCCAGCTTTAGGTTGCTCTTCATACGAAATGCGGCAATTTTGCTTATTTACATACCCATTGTGCCAGAAATTGTCTTCATCGCTGAACAAAATTTGGCTCGAAAACACGGAATCGTCTTGAAACTTTTCAAGAGCCCATAGATCGAAGCGGTGTGGCTTGGGAAGGTCGAGTGGTTTCAGTTTTCCACAAGCAACAATATTTCCACAATATTTGTACGCTTTCAGTTTAAGATCCCGATGTAAAGTGCACCAAGTCGTTTCATACGTCAGTCTTAGCCGCTGCGAAAGGCGCCGAAACGACTCTCTACGGTCTTCGTGTACACTGTCAGCTGCGATTGCTATTTTTCTTCACTGCGAGCTGGACGTAGTCTATTCGGTCGAATATTGTAAAATAATGAGAGCTGGGTCTTTGAAATAAGCGCGCTAAACACATTCTTTAGAGAGTGTACAATTTTGATCTTTTGATTTGAGAGGGAAAAGAGCATAAGAACTACATGTCGCATAGGAGATACTCAGAAGTTTCAAATAAAAAGATAAACATATTTCTTAGTAGGAGATATAAAAGCTTATGGACCTTAATCGATTTTGTAAAGTATTTTAATCTCTAATAACACACGAAGGTATTGAATTAAATTATCTGCTAAGATTGCTTAGCGAAGCGAAATTGGCAGAAAAAGACATTTGCTGAAGAGTTTGAAACGATATAGTATTTTCACTGTCAGAATTTTACTTTCGTTCTATAGAGTCTAACTAACAAACTAGAAAATTAACAAAATTAGAACATAAAACCACTATTTTTACTTGTCAGTTTATTGCTACTTGCTTAGGGAATAAAAACCATTAGTGGGACCATTTCTTGTCAAGCGCCTTACCGCACTTTTCATTCAACAGGCGGTGCAATACATAGATGATGGTCGATGTGACCTTCTGTATTAATATCTATTAAGTCTTAGTGCGAGTTTTACATTTGCCAGTTTATCCTAAGCTACTCTGTGTTAAAATATCGCTGTGCCAGAAGCAACTAACTACTGATTTGTATGTATTCTAACTCAGTTATCTTGTTTATCACATAAATAGTTTCGCAAGCCAAAAAAAGTCAAAAAAATTTCATCCAGATGCGTAATTGAGTCATCTTTTGGTTATGCAACATTTAAAAGCAATCAAGTATGTATTTATAAATCCGCAACCCAGATAAAGTTCATTAACATTATTACCATTTGCTCTTATTAATCAAGCGCTTATTTATTTCTGTTTGTTACCGCAGGTTATTCGTTCGCAGCTCATTATGGCTTCGGCGATTATCAACACTTTTATTTTAATGGACACTTTTATTTATTTTTTTTTTTCGTTTTATCGCAAACAATTTTGACTATTAAGAAAAACATATTTTTTTTTTTATTTTCAACATTGTCGCTAATCATGAATTGCTTATAGTTGCATTATAAATATTTTGTGGTTTTATGACCGTCAGCCAGTGTCTGAAGGCACATTTCTTGTCGTTTTTTTAACTGCTTCGCTTTAGACACGCGCTCAAAGCTTACGCATTCATGAGGTATTCCCATATTAGATACTTACTATGAATCACCAGCAAAAGAGTAAATGAAAACGAAAAAAGCTTACTCTTATTTGCATTTCGGTTAGCGATTTTGTTTTTTTTTTTCCAATAATTTAAATAAATGAATTACTTTTGTTCGTTTTATTTTGACAGCGACCGGTCATTTTGTAACTTTTTTTATTTTAACAAATTGTTATATTTACTTTTGGTTTTATTTGATAATCGGTTTTGTTATGGAAACCTTGCTTCTAGAGACAGACATTGGTGAAGAGCTCTTGGTATTTCTGTTTTAAACATTTCTTGATTTTGCTCATCTCGCTCTTTTGTGTATTTATGTATATAAGTGCCTTTTGTGGCCTGCATCTTCGAAACTTATTCAAAATATTTTTGTTTTTGCTATAAAATTCTGTTAAAAGAAGATAAAGTAGTAAACATAGGCGCTGACTGAATAAAATAAACCGTCCGAAACTAGTGGTATTACTACCAGATAAGTACTGAAAGCTAAACTTAGAAATCCTGTTCGATATTTCTAAGTTTATAATAACAATTTTTGATTCGTTAAATACGATAATGATTATATGATATTTTTTCAACGGAAGAAACTTTCGAGGAACATTTTAGCGTTCTTAATGATCCCATTAGTCGAAAAAGAATAACTTTCTAGTCTTTTTTGGCATTAGTTATACATCGATGATTTTGTCCCTTATATTACATTTATGTGTTATGAAGTGCTTAGATAAATCATGTAAGCAAAGTCTGCTAAATGATGTCCTAATTTTTCTTCGAATTTTCATAATGATATTGCTAATCATTCCAATGCTGCTTATCAAATAGTTATTAAAAAGTTGTTCAGAACACTTCCGCATCAAGCTTTTAAAATTTCCAAATTAACTCATCGCAGAATGTTAGTTAGAAAACATATGTTTTGGTCCATAATTTGCCTTATGGAATAAGGCTTCACCTACAACCAAGACGAGTTATTTCTCAGAGAAGCAGATATCAATTTGAGAGCTATTTGAAGTTCGAATATCGACATGATTGATGTATGTACTACATGTGCAGATATAGTAATTCACAAGCTCCACAAACAAAAAACAATTTAATAAAGCTTGGGTTATGAAATGGTTAGGAATGGTAAGGAGACCGATATCTGATATATTTAGGTGAAATGACGTCCAACCAGTCTCGTTTGACTCGTTTGAATCATGTGATGAGGTTTCTTATAGAGTTGTAGAATTTTGTGGGGATACTGTGAATAAATTAGCTGACAGTGTAAGAAACCTACAGTAATTAGAGTCTGACTTTAACCGGTGTGCTAGCTAATATGATATAAAAATGGATATCACATGAAAACACATGAAACTACATAGAGTAGATTTGTTAAATATTTGCGGGTTAACTCCTTCTGTTTTTAAAATGGTTTAAGGAATCTAAGTAATGATCCGGAACGCGAAGAAAACGGATGTATTAAAAATAAAACACAAATTTCTAAGGCGGTTAACTTCTATAACTGAAACAAAACTTTCTTACAAGACTTGGACAGCAAACTGCTCTGGAAGCAAAACGTGGAAGAAAGCATTTAAAAAGCAAAGCTTTATATGCATGTAGCAAATGCTCGGCACAACCTGGGGTTCTCCCTCTCTCATTAACTGGTGCTAAACAGCTATTGTTGGACTAATTCTGCTCTACGGTGCAGTGGAATGTGCAATGGAAAATGTTTAGAAGCTCGCTGCGCTGTGCATAACGGGAGCTTTAAGAACAACTCCAACGGCGACTCCTGAACTGTTACTAAACTTGCCACCTATTATCCTCGACGCTGAAAACTGCGCAGCAAAATCGGCGAGAGGAGTACTGGCTGCAGTAGAATTTACATATAGAAGCTCGGTGGATAACAGGGGTTTGGAAAACACCGACTACCGCACTTTTCAACTGGGAAATAATATTCAATGTAAACATAGAAAAATATGGCTGATGTAACAGTATTTTAGTTATGCGTAAAACTCTAAACATCAATAAGGTTGGCTCGAAATACCATGCATTGTCTATACGACGATCTTGACAGAAGTAAACAGACAGACAGTAAACAAAAATCAAAACTCGATGAAACGAGCTATTTGGGTGAAAAACTGCAAAAGTCATGTGCAAAACGGTAGATCGGAAGTACACAACATGATGAGAATGGCCACTATCTGTGGCGGTACACACTCGCAGTATGGGGTTAACAGAACAAGAAGACTGCAGGAAATGTTTAGAGGAAGGCACCAGGGAAACAATGAATCAGCCTTTGTACGCTTGTGCCACATTGGCAATACTACGCTGTAAGCATCTGGGGTTACCACGGCATGATACACTGAAGGAGGTATCGATAGTGAGACAGCAGATTATCTTAAGATTCGTATCCAGGCATCCTAAACGGTAACTACTCCTCTTGAACTTAGCAACTGATATCGCAAAGATGCAAATTGGTCTATGCGTGGTTTGCTGGCTTCCCAGATTAACCTAACCTAGCCTGAATAATGATAATTGAACACCTTTCATTTCTCTTCTAAAATATGTTCACAAAACCAATAATTGCCAATGAGAGTCACACATATAAAAAAGTTTCCAAATAGAAACTTTGCTTCTACATGCGCATCACTGTGGAAATGAAATTGAAACTCACTTCTACTGATCTTGTTTGAAGTACTAATCTTGAATGAGTCATCATCACTGCAGCCCAGGCGGTGAACGTTAGCCGACGAATGCGCACTAAAACTCACTAAGCTCCATTAAACATGGGAAGCAACCAGACATAAAACAGAAGACGGAATAGTAAACAACAATAAATGCAAAAGATGCGATTTTTTTCTTTACCTTGACCGCACTACTTTTATTTCTCCTTAATAGTGACTTTGCATACAGCATTGGAGTGCTTTTTTTCCAAACAAATTTCGGTCGCTTCCATGCACTTCAAATATCGCTATGAGCACCTTCATAGGTATTATAAATATTTATTCTTTTTTATTTACCCAGTAATTCTTTGTAACATAACTGCTTGCTGCGTCAGCATAGTGTCACGTGTTGTTTGGCGCTGTGCCGGCACAGGTTCGAGATTCGTCAAATGCGCGCCTAAAAGTGCTGAAATCGCATTAGCGGCAGCGGACATGCGCCAATATGTAACAGCGAGCTCTAAGTGCTAACTTATTATTTGAAACCGTACCGTATAATCTGCAGACGTACAGCGCACAACCCAGCTTGCCGCGCCGCGCTTTTCTTCGACGCCACTATGCAGAGAATTACTGGTAAATAATCATCAAATCTTGCTGATGTGTTTAATTTTCAGCGCACGACGCGCTGCACGAGAGACGGCATGGGATGGCTAGGTGCTTGGCGCACATCGCCACAGTACAATAAGCTTCGAATGTGATTGTCGTTTCTTGCGCAGTAGCAACAGCGCAGTATGAGTCATCCGCCTATTGGACGGGCGTAGCCAAGCCGGCAGGTAAGTGTAGCAGTAAAAAGTGAAGAAACCAATACCTCAAGCGAGCTTTACTTGCATGCGCCGTCAAGCTGGCAGACAGGCCAAGCCATATTGGCGACAGCGCCGAAGGCGGCAAGACCCCAATCAAAGAAGATCGACGCCGTACCGTTGGACATAGTTTTGCCCGGCGGGCAGTTAGACACGAAGATACTGATCACATCACTTTCATGTAGACATATATATATGTGCTTATTGGGTGTGTGTGCGCATTACTAAATTCGCAAATATGTGCGAAATTGGCCGTTTTCTTCTTCCGCCCAAATAGGTCTTCATACATACTATATACATACATATGTAGTGTGTCTTCTCTTCTGTATGCATGACCAACGATCGATCGATTGCGCTCTACAATTGAGTTGGCCACAAGAACGAAAAAATTTGCAAAAAAAATAAATAAATAAATAAATAAATAAAATAAATAAAAAATACGAAACCATGAAAAAAATCAACACGACTTTTTTATTTACTACTGGAGCTATGCATAGTCTCGGACTTCTCACACAGCAAATGAGTAACCCAGTAAGATCTTTTAAGAAATTTTAACTTTTTCTTATAAAATTTGAAGCGTTCTGATTCAAGCGATCACCCTTGAGCGTCTGAAGTAAGATGGAGCTGGGTTTTAGTTTAATATTGCAAATTAAAATTGAGATATTAAAATTGAGATAGCAACTGTATTTGAATTTGACATTCGCAAATGCATGTACAGGTGATGCAATTTCTAGCCAGTTTTATTGATTCTAGCTTTGGTTTAATATTCTCTAATAATCGTTAGAGAGTCGTACAGCCCTTTTACAGACCAGAGTCGGTCTGATGACACTGAAATATTATGTCACATGTCCTTATTATGTTCGATTTATGTTGTTGTTTCCACGACAACCGATTGGTGCACTCACAATTTTCATTCTTCATTTGTACCAATCTAAATGCTATTTGGGTTATATTTATAATTTGTATTTTAATAGCAGGTATCTTTGTTCGACCACCATAGCCTTCGTTCCATTGGTGCGAATAAATGACTCTATGAGTCATCATTGCAATGCAGTGATCGTGCCCTCTATACCTATTGTTATTGCCGCTGATGTGATTATGAAAATTTATTATTATTTCTGTTAGATTGTTTTTTTTCTGTTGTTGATTTACATATGAATGCTAACTCACTTGTATTGGATTTATGCCGAAGAACTAAAAATGAGAGCTTATGTGGTAAGTAAAATTTCTTCCCGTTATACCTATCTTTTACTTCCACTTGGCGTGTGTAAAATAGTGTGTGTGACATGAAAGGGTTATAATTTATCTCCAAGTAGTCAAAATTTAGAGAAACTAATTTACTAATATGAATTTTTACGGATTCGCATTTATGTTGTAAAAAAAGTACTATAAAATTGTAACTTAAATTCTTCTGTACTGTAGTTTGCTAAGTTGGTTGGACCATCCTTAATTACTATCCCAAATACGAGCGCGATATGTCCAACAGTTTGCTAGCAGCAGCTGCTCAAGTAGGTACACCTCAGTAGAGCATTGCACTTTTTAAAATGAATAAAAATACGAGTCATTCAAAGCCTTCAAAGGAGTTCGAGAGATAGTTAAAAGCATACCTCGTTCTTCATGATATTCGACCTCATCAGCTGGTGAAAATATTAAAATATTTAGAGACTTGGTGCTTGAAAACCATCAGGCAAGTGTGCGAGAGGTTCACATGTTTCTGGAGTCTCTTTGAATGATTTGATGTTTGATGGAACATGCAAACAACGCAGCAAAAGCCGCTCAAAAAACAACACTATGCTAATTGTTTTTTCGATACTCATGGTTTGGTGAATCACTTGTTCCAGACGATAATAAAGAGTTCTATTTGGCCGCATTGAGGGGTGGGGTTTGGGTGAAAACATGCATCGAAAATGACCGAAATTGTGGAAAAACAATTCATTGATTTAAATCAATCACATATTCTCCTTTAATATCACCAAAATATAAAATGTGTGAGAAATCTATAACTCAAAGAGAGATGGGAAGTCAAAAATCGCTATATAGGATATACTGGATGATAAAAGATCTGGACTATGTCAATGTCGTCATATACGTCGTTTCATCGACTGCGGTATTCCCCATTGTCAATGCGCAAATGACCATAAATCTTCTGAAGATGCTCTCTCGAAAACTCGTAACGCCATATAGTACGATGTGCATGATGAGTGACATGTAGACTTCTCAATTTTCCAGTTCAAAGTAGCAACTCTTGATAAGAGTTATTCTGCTTGGGATTTCGAGGCTGTCTTTGTTGTCGGTGTTAATGTTGGTTCCAAAATAGACGAAATTATTTACGACTTCGTAGTTACGACTGTCTTGTGTCTTGTGGCTTGTGCGCGGTTCTTGTCGACAATATCATCGGCATACGTCAATGGCTGTGCTCTCTTATAGAAGATATTCAGCGCTGCGGCTCGAATTATTTTTAGTCCAGTCATTATAGTAAGTTCACCTCTACCATATGTAGGTTTTGAGACAACTTTTAGGGTGCCAATCTACAATATTTACAGACTTACAACTGGGTATCTCGAATTCCGAGATTCTTACCTAATTTAAGCTAAAATGACTGGACTATTTCTTCAAGAGTAGATTGAATAAATAGTTCAAAAGGGAGTCACAGCTCGGAGAGGTCCTTCTCAATTCTGACGGAGTTTTTGGTATTGCTCAACGTCAGTTTACATAGCCATATAAGTTTTGCAGGGATACCAATTTCAGTTGCTTACATAGTATTATTATAACTAAGCTCAATTTATTTCAGTTTATACACGCTGAGTATACAAAAATTTTTTTTTCTAAAATCTCTCAAATTTTAGTTGAAAAAAATTAAATCGGACTCCGCTTCATTTAATTCAATTAAGCTAGATTACTAAATTAACACGATCATAAATGATTGCTATCTAAAGATATACATATATACATACATGTAACATACCATATAGACTTAAATAAAGAGAAGAAAAGAAAGAATAATCGTAAATCGCCGTAAGCCTAACTATTTGAATGATACAGGTGTCCAGAGTACAATACTAAAACTGGCAATTACGGCACAGATGAGTAGCTGACTAAAAGCCAATCTCACGTGTTGATATGACAGTGAAAAATTTGTCTAAAAAAAAAAAGAACGAAGCGACAGATTTTAATAGCATATAATAATAGCTTTTTTCTTTGTTAGAGAATGCTACTCATAAGTTTGCGAAAGAGGCAGCTGCAGATAGTAGTAAAATTCATGCCTAAAGCTAAAAGCTTATACAAAATTTGTCTACGCTGATGGGTGGTTCAAACAGTAGCTGTGGGCTGTGAATGTGAATATCTTTTTATACATGCATACCTTGTAGGAAAAACTTTATGTAGTCGAAGCTACTTTTAATTTAAAATCGGAAAAACTTCGTCTTCTTATTTACGATCTCTATCTTTATAATCACACTAATTGAAATAATTAGGCATTTAATGGAGTCAACACTTCGGTAGCAATAGCTAATATAGCTATAAATTTTTCGCTTGTTCTTGTTTCTGAACAAATTCCTCTCATAAATTTTTACTAGAATTAACACAAACCCCACATTAGTTCATTCCACATAATTAGTGAATAACTAATAAAAAGTTACTATTAAATATACTTACAATTACCACAAGTGAAATTGAAATCAATTTACTCTTACCTTCAGTTAATTATAAATCTCGATTTATAAGCTGTTACAAGCCCCAATAGGGATTTCACTTGAACACCTAGGAACGACGTGCTCAATATTGACTAAAGTCAATATTTTTGAAATTCCGTTGACTTTGCTCTATGTGATTGGTTTTTTAGTATGTTAATAGTAGGGAGTAATGGGAAAAATAGATTAAATCGGCGCGATACTACCCCAACTCTACATAGTTTTTTCTTTTTTCTAACAAAGCTTATGCCGAATATGTCGATCAGTGCACGGGTCTTTCTATTGTTTGGTTTGCGCGCGCAGTTCAAATGAACCAGTCCGCGCCTAATGTAAAAAGATTTTTTATGGATATGTTTACAATTTGGATAAATTATACAGTTAAGGTGCTATCTGAAAAACTGTAATTTCTTTGGTTGAAAGCTTAGATAGCGATGGTAAGAGCCACACTTCTTTGAGCTCAAGTCTTTATCATTAATTAACTATTAGCGGATAAGTTTTTAGTTAGTTTTAAATATGATTACGAAGAACTAAATTTAGTCCGCCAAATAGTTATTAAATTTCCTACAGGGTGTGTGCACCTCAAATATGCATATTTCATACAAATCACAGATTCTTTTTAGACATATCCACTTACCATTGCATATATTTGACTTAACTTTTACACATAACAAATAATCATACAAATATCTACATATACACATATGTGTAATCTCGACAAGTAAGAAATGAGTAACAACAACAACAACAACGACGAGCAGATAGCGGTCAAAGGAATTGCAGCAATGCATGCAACACATTTCGGCGTTTACTGCTTGAGCCGTTTTATCTGCATAAATCGGCTTATTGCGGCAGCGACAGCAGCACTGGTAAAGCTGGCTATGGGGGCCTACCACTTGCCACAGATGCCACAAAGCCACAGCGTAGTGTTGCCAAGTATTTTTGCTGGTTAACTATTGTTGTTCAAGTTGGCTTGTGGCTGTAATACGGTAGCCACTTGTTGCATTCATTACGCTCTGTTATCTGTGCGGTGCTTGCAGCAGATTGCCCAGTTGGCTTGTTGCAAGTGTGCTGCTTTCGACTTGTTTTGAAAAATCTCTTATTTTTTTCATTTTACAAATCTTGCCTTTATATTACTTTGCTTTTTAACTTTTTTTCGTAGCTTTTTATTGCTTTTGTTGTTGTACTTTTTTAATTTGATGCTGCTACTGTTGCTGCCAACAGCTACCGTTGATGCCACACGCCTATTGTTGTTGCAGCACGCTGAAATCGTTATCAACACTCGCAGTGGCAACGGAATCTTTTAGGCATATCTTGTTGTTGTTAATTTTCTACATGTTTACTGATGATGACGTTGCTGTTTTTTGTAATTTTCGTTTTTTCGTTATATTTTTTTTTAACTTTTTTCGCTCAGCACTGTGCGTACTCTTGTTAATGCGGGTTTTATGACTGCTACAGCTTCTTACACGCATACATAAACACACATACATACATATGTATTTAGTGTTTTACTGCGCTTAGCAATTACAAAAGATCGCTTGATCTTCTTATGGCCCAAAGTGTAAATTAAATTTTGTTACCACTTGTGGCACTCAGCCTACAAGTACCCATGCATAGCGTAGCTGCAGCATGCAGTTGCGCCGCTACACAGCTGAATTTTTGTTTTTTTTGCTTCACCGTTTGTTGTCGGTTCATAAATTGTTCTTGTCCGCTGCTGTGATTGCTGTTGTTGCTGTGTTTGTTACACGATAAGTATTTTGTTGTTGTAGCAGTAAAATTGCAAGTTGTAAAAGCGCCTAACGGTAATGTGTAATGCCAGTAAATGCTGCTTACATACGTTTCTTGCATTATGTTTGGTTCTTGGTGGTGCCTTGATTGCGTTGACGGTGCTGGGTTCTAGAACACTGAGAGAAATGCGCTTGAAGACGTAAATTGGTGTACATATCCGTATAAATAGCACCTGAAGCACGATAACCGATTTGTTACATAGGTTAATAGGACTCAAAGAGCATTAAGCTCAACTATCGTCCACACAAACAACTTCCAAGTCAGTAATTGAAGAGCTTTCTTACCGCATATGCTTTGAATAAGAGAATAATTAACCTCATTACACTAGATTAAACGCTGGACTTAATTTCGTAGAACGTGTCAATTTCAGTGCTCGTTGACATCGTTTACGTGAATGTGTACTCGACAGGGAGAACTTTAACGTTGTCGGCTCACGAACTCACTGTTATTCCGGAGAGAACAAAAATCTGTATATTTTCCAGAAAGACACAAGTTTTACAACTCTATCTGCCCTCTTCAAGACTTAGAACTATTGCACTCTCGAGCCCCGTCATATATTCGAAATTTCGAACTTCTGTAAAAGAAATAATATCACCAAAAAGGAGTCGGTACCAAATGATGCGTTGATTGGGTGGATGACAGTGACAAAAAGGTGCCACAAACTGATAAATAGGCCTGCTTGCTGCGAATTCGGTTACAATGAAATTGATCTTAACAAATCTGTGGAGATACTCTACAATACATGGCTGAAACATCAGATCACAATGAAGATGATAAAATTATCTTAACAAATCTGTGGAGATATTCTACAATACATGGCTGAAACATCATGAAGAGAAATAAAATGGTCACGATCATCCCGATAAAGGTTTTAGACCATTTGAGCCAAGTTTCTTTCAGACCACGTATCCGTGAAGGCTGTCCAAACAGGAGTTCCATTAGAATAGCACCCACACGAAGCTTCATTGCATTGGGATAGGAAATAACTTAACTTTCTGTAGGAAACTCGATTAAAATCAGCTGGGTATCCAATCATAGGAATAGATGGATGTCTTGCTGCCAGAGTCTATTCAGCTCCTTGACAGGTTTGCGTGAACCAAAGGGACAATTCAAGCTTTAAAATATTACCCTCATAGAGCATAACACAAAATATTTTGGAGTAGAGTTGATCGGAGTAAAATTTACCTACATTTAGGCAAGAAAGAACTAAATAATATGTTGCGGTCAAAGGCTGCCTACCTTTAAGATACAACCTTCAGAAACTTGGTAAAGTGGAATCGGCAGAAAGAAGTCCATGCGCTGAGGATATTAAGAAGAAGAAACATATTCATAGAGGTAATATTTCTGCTTCTCAATATCGTCCACGCTGACTCCACTTTACCAATATTCTGAAGGCCCAGCCCTCTGGCGGTTGAGACGCGTTAACTTCCACGGATCGCAATCTTCTAATTTAAGAAACATTGAACAATTAGGGTGGGATGGTCGATTGAAATGTGTGAACTTTATCCTGTGCCTCTCTTATCAACACCCCATCCAACCGGAAATAGTCTCCTTAGATTATTATAAGAATCTTGTGAGAGTAACTCGAAGTTTGTGAGCTCGGTATTTGTACTAGACAACAATGGCTGTGGTTACCCCGCAAACGAAATTGTATCCATTTGCAATCTCATTTTCATTTTTAAGCAACTCTGTAACACATTTCAATTCATTCGTTTTCTGCTTACTTCTTATAGTAATCAGTCTATAGTGCAATATATCACATATTAGCCACACTACCTTAATCAACTCACTTTTAAGAGAGGGCTGGCGCGACGAATCTGAGCTGGAAAATCTATTCCCCTTTTCTTCAAAGAATTTGTACGGTGTACGCCCATGACGTGGTTAAAAGCGTGTAACTAGACTCCAACTAGGGAGTTTTAGGGAGACTTCGAAGCAGGCGGGAAGAAAACAATCATTTCGTTGGGCTTAAAACCAATGCCAACAAGTCAGCATAGTATTTTGATAGATTAACGTGCCCTGGAGCAAAAAGTTGTATTAAAGAAACTTAACAACAGCAACAACAATAAAAGCAACAGTGGTATGGAGTTACGACAAACTTTTAACGACAAAAAAATATTTTACAAAATGAGTAAGTACAGAGCAAATGGGAAAAGGGAACACGAGGCGGCAGCGAAAACGCTTGTAATGCAGGCGACAGCTGGCACGAGCCATAAAATCAGCTCGACTTACACACAACAACAACAACACATTGTATATACATATATGAAAAAATGAAATATTTTACAAGTAAGCGCAGCTTAAGACAGACGCTGACCAAGCGGGCAATGAAAATAGCGGCAAAGCTTAGGCATATCTACTATGTAAATATGTGGTGTGTGAGTGTTTGTTGGAGCGTATGCTTGCAGGGCGTTGGGCTGACAACCAGCCGGGCGTGCTGAGCTGCTGCGTCATTGACGACGGTCCATTGCTGATTGTTGGCGCGCAGCTTGACTTGTGCAGCTGCAACATAGATCGAACACATACAACTATACTCATGACTTTATGCGCGCGTGGAAAATTGTGCATTTGGCTTAGGGCTCAGGTGAAGGGCTCGCAACTCGAGCTCAGCACATGCCAATAAGAGGGACGCCTACTGTGGGGCACACAGCGTACTTAAGTCGGGTGTGCACGGTTTTCGACCAAGTAAGGCCCTCATGAGGGCCAGGCCTTGGTAATGACGTCGCCACGCGGCATGCGGGCGTTAACTTGGGTTTTTGTAGCGGCGGGATGTGCAACGGCATGCACTGCCTACTACGCTAAAGTGTAATTGAAGTGTGTGGTTGATGCCAGCTTTCTTCAGTTTTTATTTCTAGCTATCTTAGCTATGCGCTGAGTGTAGCAATGCATTTAGCTGACAAAGAGACAAGCCAAAGCTGCTTAACTGTGTAAGTCCAGTACTTTGGGTATTTAAAATTATTTACTGAAAATTGCATTGCGGATGCGCGTTGACGGTTGCGGATTTATTTGATTGCCGTTGGTGGTAATTCAGTAGCGTAAGTTTAAATTTGCGGAATTAACTTAATTAGTTTAGTATAAGCAGAAAAATCGGAAATTTGAAATGGAAGGAAAAGACCTGATTTGAAATGCAACAATTTTTCTTTATAGATTCCGATATATCTATTATATTTACGTCTATGCTTCATAAAATAATTCGAATCAAATGAAATACGTTTCTATAGCGGTTATTATCACAATAAGTTGTATTTTTATACTCTCGCTACAAAGTTGCTAAGGAGAATATTATAGTTTTGTTCACATAACGGTTGTTTGGAAGACCTAAAACTAAAAGTGTCAGATATAGGGTTATATATACCAAAGTGATCAGGGTGACGAGTAGAGTTGAAATCCGGATGTCTGTCTGTCCGTCCGTCCGTCTGTCCGTCCGTCCGTGCAAGCTGTAACTTGAGTAAAAATTGAGATATCATGATGAAACTTGGTACACGTATTTCTTGGCTCCATAAGAAGGTTAAGTTCGAAGATGGGCCAAATCGGCCTACTGCCACGCCCACAAAATGGCGGAAACCGAAAACCTATAAAATGTCATAGCTAAGCCGTAAATAAAGATATTAAAATGAAATTTGGCACAAAGGATCGCATTAGAGAGGGGCATATTTGGACGTAATTTTTTTGGAAAAGTGCGCGTGGCCCCGCCCCCTACTAACTTTTTTGTAAATATCTCGAAAACTACTCTAGCTATGTCAACCAAACTGTATAGAGTCGTTTCATTTAGGCATTTCTATATACAGTTCAAAAATGAAAGAAGTCGGACAATAACCGCGCCCACCTCCCATACAAAGGTTATGTTGAAAATCACTAAAAGTGCATTAACCGACTAACAAAAAACGTCAGAAACACTAAATTTTACGGAAGAAATGTTACGGAAGCTGCATCAAGACTTTTTTTAARAATTGAAAATGGGCGTGGACCAAAAACCATATTTCAGGAAGTACTCTACCGATTTCTATGAAATTCGGTAAATAATATTTTCTTAACACCCTGATGACAAGTGCGAAATATGGGTGAAATCGGTTCACAACCACGCCTTCTTCCAATATAACGCTATTTTGAATTCCATCTGATGCCTTCTCTGTATAATATATACATTAGGAACCAATGATGATAGCGGAATAAAACTTTACACAAATACGGTATTTGAGCTGAGATATCCCTTGTGGAAAAATTGTCGTGATCGGACTATAACTTTTCAATGCAATTAAAATAAATGAAAATACAATTCAATGCACAAATTGATCTAATCTAATTAATTTACAGCAAAATAAAAAAATATGTAAATGACGGATAATGAAATCTCGATTATCACTTTTGCATGTGAGAGTATAAAATGTTCGGTGACACCCGAACTTAGCCCTTCCTTACTTGTTTTTATTAAATTCTTTTCAAGATTCGGTAAAATAATCGAGATGTTGTTAAGGCAAATGCAACCGTTGTTTGGTTTCGAAAACCGGAATCAAGATTTTTCGAGTTTTGGAACGAAAATTACCTAAAACCTCTTTGGAAGACAGAAAATCAGCGAGAAACAAAAATTTGCTGTTTTGAGTTGGACCGCTGGTAACGGTTCGTAGGAGTACCTGTATGTACTGCTTAAGTGGGCATACAGAGCCGTCCATGTAATCCTGGTAACTACTTATAACTTGAAGCAAATGGGCAGGCTTTGCAGATTTTGCGGAAGGCTTATTGTAGTTTCTCAAACCTGTTCGATATTTTTTTCGTAGTCTTGACATAACACAGCAATGATACGCTACCGATTTAAGGCTGAAAGTCCAAATTTCTTAGTCGATTTAAGTTTAGTGTACAACGAAAGTTTCTTTGTTGAGAAATCTAAAAAACATATATTTTTAATTATTTCAACCGGCACTAAATCTATAAAAAAGGAGCAAAAAACTTGTGTGCCTACAGCCCTAGTTCAAGATCGGAATTTTCCCAAAATATTAAAAAAATGTCTACGTTGTTTTCTAAATCGAAGCGGTCTCTTAAAGCGGTAGTATCCAAATCTACATATCCATCACTAGATATTTTAAATGACATAACTAATATACTTAAAAATGTTTTTCATATAAACTACTAAAACTAGTCGAGCCTTGGCTGATTTCACTCTACACTAAATTTTTGTTTTATAATTCATTCTCCACATCTAATTTATATTTATTTATTTCTTTTTGCTATTTTTGCTAATGTACTTATATATAGGTATATTATACTTAACCCACTAATGGCTACATTTGACCGTCGTGCCAACTATGTTGACCATAACAAGCGACTATGCTGCCACCCGGTCACCCAAACCACTCACTGCCTGACTCAAAGCCTTATAACTTTTGGACTGTTCCTTGCAATATATTTTGTTGTTGGGCGCTGCAACAGCCGCGCACGTGCCAAGCGACATGTAGAGCCATTAGTAGACCACAGCCGAGTAATAAAGTCACAAGCTGATGTATGTATGTGAGTTTGAACAGACTGGATTACATACAGCCTGAGCCACAACTTGGATATCCAGTCTATTTGTATTTCTACTCATGCTACGAATACTAAACCGTAATATGAGCGCTCGTAATGGCCATAATCATAAACATAATAAACGTTGAACCGAAAAGCCGCGAGCGCTTTCAACTCAGACTTATTACAATTTACAATGATCGACTACAGCAACTAGTATTCTATATAGCTGGGTAGATAGAACAATAATAACTGCCGTGGTATCTAATAAACTAATAAAAAGAAATATGAAAATAATGCGGTATAAAAGCAATAATTGCAACAACCTCGACAACTTCATCAAATTACAGCAATAACAGGCGTTACAGCCGGTCCGACGGTCGGTCAGCTTGCAGAATATATTGGTAAAAGAGCTGTTGACAGGGTGTGGATGATTACGCAAGCGGTCAGTTTCTTTTTTGGACGGTGACTAAGTGAACCCTAAAGAATTGAGTTAAGCAGCTGTAGGAACAATTAATGCATTTGCAGACATATTTATAGACGAACAAAGGTGTATATCTTTAAATGTGGTTATGCTGTAATAAAAATTGCAATTTAAATAAGACCTTACCATAAAATTGATTTCAAAATATTATTCGGTGTTTACAAAATCGAAATATGCCGAAAATTTCAGCAGCAAAAGTTCTTCTAAATAAGTAGTCTCCTTATAAGCTTACTGACATTTTTACCTTTAATAAAATAAAATAGTAATTCGTATTGACTTTTTTTTTACCAAAAAGTGTGGGATAGAAAGCAAAAAGAGTTTGTGCCGCCTGCATTTAACCATCATTTTACACTATGGATGCCCGAAAGCAGTATGATGCAGTTGAAGAAGGTGTAGAAGCTGCAGACTTGTCGAAATACTGCAAAGCGTCTAATAAGAGGATGTCTCTTGATAACCCACAGCGAAGGCTTACACAGTGAGATCCGCATGCTAAGTGTTAATAAACGCAACGAGCCCTTTCTGCTCTCAAAACAGTTTATACAATGATGATTTAATAGATGAATGATTTAATAGAAATTATTCTTAAAGTCATACGATTGGATAAAAATCGCCACCTAGAAGCACGCAGAGAACGTTTATTGATTATGTCGACCACATTGCTTGTGTTACTAACCAGACTAAGGAGTCAACTGATTTTAGACAAGTAGTGAAAGCCATTCACAGTGGAGCTATCAACACTTTTACTGACTGACAATTTGAATGTTGCTTTTGGAGTCACACCGCCACCCACAACAAAGTCAACATAAAGTGCACTTGTGCTACTTTGTTCAGGATAACACAGCAGAATAAATTCCTACCTATCTAACATCTTCTGCATGCAAAGAGCCCCGCATGACTTCTGTTATCATCTTACATGTCCTATGACAACAACTTACTTAACACCCTTTTTCTTATGTATGGTCTGACCTTATTGAAACACCAGATTTCCTGGTCCTCTCATTGTCGATTTCAATGACAGTCAACTCGCGCCTTACCACCGAAACAGGTTCTAGATAACTGATAGAATACTGAGAACATGGAGATTCAGAAGAATTCATTAAATTCCGGAAATTATAAGTAAAGTTTTCTAAAAGGCGAACTTAATTAACATATTTGATAACGAGTTTCAAATCTTTTAGATATTACAATCTATAGATAAGTTCAACGGTAATTGAGAACCCTTGCTTATAAAATATGTCTGTAATAGAGCCAATATTTGCTCCGTGGAATCTATGAGAGGATAATACAAAGAGATTTTCGCTGAAGAGAACTGATCTAAACATTTTTTGCAAGGAAGAAATCGCATTCACAGCTTTAAGCTATTTTGTTAGCTTAGACAAGTAGTAATGTGAGTTCCGATTGTGGCTGCCACTGAAAAATTTCAGGTTCCACGCATGTCCGTTTTTATCCCTGTGCAGTATACTGTAAGTAGGAAGCTCAGTATAGCCGCAATGTCGTCGGTACACATTGCCTTTATACTCCAAAATAACTTATTCCAAACAACGGCACCATCATATTGGCAACTGCTACTCTCACACAACAAAATCTTCAACTAGTTAGTTAGAGGTTCGCAATCATCTAGCGTGAAATGTGAGTATTTGGTTCGATGGAAAGGATTCCTGAGTATGTTAATTTGGTCGCCCTTCTGAACAATATTATTTTGTTTGAATTGTTTTTCACATCAGACTATCCTGAGATTACAAACATTTTTCAGACGTAGCTCAATATTACCTTTTTCCCCTTGTGGTTAAGAATGTAGTAATGTTAACAAACTGGTATTTAATAATCATAAGTAGCAGAACCCAAGATTTATCAGTAAATACCATTTATGAATGGAGATCTTTTTACCAGTAACTAAATAAAATAAATATATATAATGTTTAAAGGCTTGTGGATTTGTTAAAAGGTTTGGATATGTTCAGACTTAATTTTGTTTTTGTTATCTAGCTGAGGGATTTCCCTGAAACCAAAAATAATATTGTAAGCCACCTCATCTAACTTTGCTTATTATAATTTTATGTAGCTCCCATGGTTTTTATATGTTTTTCAAGCCTCAAATCTTATTATCTGCTAATCCTCAAATTACTCTCTATCAAAATTAAAAATTATTTTCCTCGTAGACGAAGATAAGCATTATTGTTATTTTTATATCCCATATTTTTCCATTGAACACTGTTATTATCATCATTAAAGTCACGTTTGCCGCTATGCTTTTTCGAGCAAGCGCTGCCGTTAATTGGTGCACCAAAGCACATACAGATATACGTACAAGAGGTATATATTTACGCATGCACACTTAAGACCATATATCTAACCATGAGTATAGAATCATCAATTCCTGTTCCTTCAAGTTCAAAATCAAGTTTATCACGCAGAACAGCGCAAGCGAAACGCAGATTGTCTATTTTCAGCAGAAACAAAATATAATCAGGTAGTATATTTGCGCAGAAAATATCGACTATCATCGATATGCGCATGAATTAAGCCCACTTGTATCGCTATTTCGCACTATTTTCGCTGCGAATAAATGAAGGGTTACTGTACATCAGACGCATGTAGCCGCATGTGGCAGCCGTATGTGCGACGCTGCTGAGACCCACTCCAGTTTGACTAGTTTTTGAACGTTGGACAACTTTTCAGAACACTTCCTACAAGTTATCTCGGATTAAACAGAAATGTTGCAAATTCACGTATTCAAATATATATGTAAGTATATAAATATATACTTAGTATATATAACTATATTCAGCTTTGTAACTACATATATTCTATTTTTCTGAATCTCTGTCTTCTGCTACCTCAAGTCTTCTGCGCAACCATATTTTTTTATAATCCTACTGCCATTAAATTGTCGCCTCAAATTAGAGCGTAGCTCGCGCATGCGCCAACACTTAACATTTTATGCTTCAATTGTATGCCGCAAGTAGCATGTTTAACGCATACAAGCGTCGCGTCGCATAAAAGAGGCTTGCATTGCTGCCCACTTAATAAATACAATTGTTGCAGGTAATCAACCGTAGGTATTAGTGGTTTCATTGTAGGCTCTAGCAGAGGCAACTGAATGGCTGAGTAGAAAAAAAAAAACACATCACAATTGCAGCAGGTGTTTAAGAATAGGCTACTAATGGCGACAGTTGTCGTCACTATGGCAAAAGGTGCTTTTCATTGCGCGAAAATAGGCTCAGAGGCTAGAGCTAGATTTAGTGCCGCTTTGAAGCGGGTTGATTTTGTGTTTACCAGTGAGTTGATATTGAATATTAAAGCAACATACTGTACTCTTTGGAAATGTGTTATGAAAAAGTTGCTCGAAAATTACGCCTAGACTTTTTTAGATTGTATTAAATATATAAAATACCATAAAATAACTAAAAAGCTTTGAGAAATCTTTTAAATCATATCGGACGTTATGAACTTGAATTTTTTCGTGGATTTGAAAACCTAAACCATGTCTGGAGTCACGTATTCACCAGATATTATGTGCTTTTGGATTAGATTTCCTTTTTTTTATTTCTTTTAAATAAGAACTTTCTGAAGTTTCATTAATTGCAGCACAACAAATTTTGTGCAAAAACAGTTTGCTGATATCGATAAGGTCATATTTTATGTCATAGTAGAAACTAACTTCATAGCTCGTCTTTCAGTCTTATCTTTTGAAAAATTTCCTTAGTGAAACCTTCCAATTTATTCAAAAGCGATTTGCTGTTATTTAGTAAATATTGTTCTAAATCAAAGGGGATATGAAAACCCATTTTACGTATGTTCATGTATTGATTGGACTTGGATCGTGTTTTAATATTTGTCATTTTCAAATGTTATCCTATGAAAGCTTAGTTTGATGAAAGCTTAATAATTATGCTAAAAAGCTTTGCTTATATTGAAAAACTATTATTCAGAGACGAAGTGAGTTTAAAAACGTGCTTTCTGTATGAATACATGTTTTTAACAGGCACTTTTTGTATTTAGTTCGAATTTACTTCTTCGTAAGCTTTGAAAGCTTCCTTGATAAAAGCTCAACAATTTTTCATAAGCGGTTCGGTGATATTGAATATACATTATTTATAGCTTGTTGTTTCTGAAACATTTGTGCTGTGCTAATGCACAATTTTTTTTTAATTGTATGACGAGTTTCTGTCTGCCAATTAATTATTATATGACTCGAAAAGGATAAGAAACATGAGATTCAGTATCTTATGGTAACTGCAGTCATTATTTCCTAATACTATCCTAAATATTCTTCTTGAAACTATAAGAAAAATTGTTTCGAGGAGATCTATAAGGCTGGACATATAATGCAGGACACCTATTTGTTGGGTAGCTCGACCAAGACATTAGTGTTTGCAGGAATTAAGTATGAAGAGGCACTAACAACTCACGCAACCGGATCGGGACGTTTTTACGAATCTCAGAATAGAAAACTAATGAGTTGATGATCTATTACTCGTGCCCCAATAAAATAGTAGATGATAGCAATTACACCGATATTGTGGGTACAATACAAAGGGAAATTGACCTTTCACTTCTAAGAGGCAAGTTCACGAACTTTTTGATCAATAGCTAGTTGGCCCTGAAAAAAATTTGTATTTTTTGCTGGAAGTATCTAGTTATGGTGGTACATAGTAGGGCCTCTTGGTATATCAATAACTAAACTCATTCTTTAGTATTGTAGGTGCCAACATATTGAGGCGATCTCCTGTGAATGTCCCAGATTCATAGGATTTGGAACGGAATAATTTCCATCTCATTGAAAAGCGGCATCTTAAATTAATTGGGATGTTAAAATAAAAAGTTCTTAAAAGTTAAAGAAATTCCTGAATCGTTAGTGTAACATCTTGTGTGCAGATAATCATCGACTTACTTTTTGAATAACCAAATTGGTTTCTTTAAAAAATACTTTCAGACCTCTACTTGACTTTTATAGCCAAAAATATCCTTGAGGAGGAAGAAGAGGGAGTGATAAAAATTTTAGTAATTCTTAGTATTTATACGATGGTATTATAAAATTATTAAAACTAAATAATTAAATGCGAAATAAATTTAAGAATTCCAATCTGAAAATTTTCTACCATCAAACTAACCAACCTGTCTGTATTCTTGCTTAAGCGCATTTATTGACAACGTAATTTAAATCCTACTAATTTTATGACTACTTATTACGAATTCAATCAGTCAGCGTATCTTTAACTACATTCAGTTAGGTATTACCTAACATCTCAGGCGCTTAACTTGGCTGCTCAACAAAACGCCACAAAACGGTAGCCAAAATAATTGGAAAAACATAATGAAAATATAAAAATTAATATTAATGCGTCTCAAACAAAAGAAAAAAAAATTACAAATACAAAAGTCATAAAAATAAAACCGGCGTTCACAACGCAGGTGGATTACAGAGCTGTCATACAAAACACTGCACCGTAAAGCAGCATTAACTATGCTTATCTACGCAGTAGAAGGAAAAAAAATCCAAGGAAAATATTGTCAATATATATATATATATATATATATATATATATATAGGAAACCTTTAACACCAATTGACATTTACATAAATTACCACGCAGCGATTTTGGCGCGACGCTCAGCCAAGCAAGCTGGTTGCAACTGAAACGAAAGACTTAAGAAACGAACGCGCGCATGGCGTAGCGGAACGGCTAGAGCCTAACGTATAAGTTATAAACCCACTTGAACTGCCATGCAGTGGTTGCATATATAAATTTCAAATTTTAGAACTGAAATTAAAAACAAAAACAACAACGCATGCACGTACAACAACCACACGGTGCAAGTCGCATATAAAAAGTGCAACCAAATTGAAAGAAATGGGCACATTTCACGCAACTAATGAAGGTAATTTCTAATGGCAGCAAAAGAGAGGTGAAAAACAAACAACAAAAGCTACAACTGCATTAAAATTAAAAACAACCAGTGAAAATCAAAGCACGATAATGAAATATCAGCCATAACATACAATGAACAGCAACAACAACGACAGCATCGAAAACAAAGCAACAAGTGTGCTGGCTAAAAGTTATACGCATATGTGGTGGCAGCGAGTGTGGCGTATCACTTGGCTGGCAGTAAATTTATGCATATGCATGTGTAAGTGTGTGTATGTGGCTGTTAGTAGTAGTAGTTGTAGTTGTAGTAGTAGGGCAAGTCAGGAAAGAACCTTATGAAAACTGGTTTTAACTGCAATCAGCGTCAGCTCAAAGTTTGAACATTTTCTGTTGAAGTTGCACATAGAAGTTACATATATGTATGTACGTACATATATGTTTGTATGTGTGTTTATGTGCTTAGTTTCGTCTTGGTGAGTTTTATACTTTTATTTTTGTTTTTTGTTGCCTATTTATGCCTTTGTTGCATGCAGAGCCTAACGCACAGATGGTTGCATGCGCAGACCGTCTGTCAGGCGTACGTACGCGCATAAACGCCAAGCGGGTGTACAAGCATATGAATCTTGGCAAAGATGCTTGCTTAGTTGGTTCATTGGCTGCTATATAACAGCTGGATGGACCATGGCACAGTGTTAAAAAAAAAAAAAATAAAAATAAAAGGTTAAAAAAAAAAAAATACTAACTTTTGAATATAAGGCGATATTTTAGTATCCATAAAAGCAATATAGTACGCATGGAGGACCGAATTTCGATCACATTTGGCAATTGAAAAAGATAATATTTTTACTGTACACGTTTTTACTGAGTAACTTAAGGATACTCCGATGGTAGGCAAGATTGATGAACCGCTGACACCAGTGTGGTTGGAGAATTAGTGAGGATAAATCAAAATCTCTATCGTCGTCAGTTGATGAATCCATCTTCAATCTCGAGGGCTTATACGAAGAGTATCGGGTCGGTAATTACGTTGTTGCGGAGCTAAAATTTCTGAAATAGAGCTTGGTGTATGAAGAGCCCTCACCGATCTATTGCTTTATCTAAAGATGAGCGAAACCGATGACTTTAACTAAAGAGGATCGAACGAAAGTCATGACTAAGCCGCAACGGTTTCTCTGTATTAAAGACGAAGCTTCAAAAACTTCTAGAGGCAAATAATACAGGTAGAACCAGTGCCTGTTTGTTGACCAAAAACCTTAATGGTTTTCTTCGAAACAATTTCTGTAACTAGAATGTTGTTACGGCTAATCTACAAGCAGTGCAGATGAACTCTGGCTTGTCTTGGTATATTATATGCTACATGATGACATAGGAGGAGTTAAAGTCACCTTTGGATTCAGTGGCTAAATGAAGAAGAGCCGGTGTAGGTTTTTTTTTTGGCTCCTCTGCAGTCTTTGTCAGATCGTCGCAACCATGATTGGCTAAGGATAATTTGAAACACTGGTACCCATTTTGTGGGAAAGCTTTCTATTTCAAGCCAATTAATATTTGAAGCCAATTAATATTTCATTGCATGAATAATTTGACCTTGATGATGCTTTTTTGTCAAATATATAATTTGCTTTGACGGCTCTTTTATTCGTTTACTCTTTCTCCCTGTTTTGTTGTAAATTCTCTTTGATAACATACTTCAAAATGGGTGCTAAGTCATCACAAGGTAGAGTATTGTCTATACCTGACATAAAACGACGTTTTACGAAAAATTTCCTTCGGAACTTTAATAAGCTTGCAGGTATCGATTCATTTTGCCTTTCTGCAAGATGTCATTGTTTTCTTTGACATATCTTTATTATTTACAATATGGGTTTCCACCTCAAGCTTTTTATCTAGTATTTCCCGTAACTTTCTATCTGGTTTCGTGGAAGCTAAATTTGAGTCTTGATTGAGTTTTGGACCCTTACAAATTTCCTGATTCCAACTACGCAGCAGCGTTTACATTTGAAGCCTATAGGATTTTTGTACTAGACTTTATTAAAGAAGAAGTATCTCAGTTCAGCTAAATTTTAAGCGATCTTAAATATGTCAGCATATCAGAAACCATTAAAAGGCGATCCAGTTTTACTTAGATGAACTTTTGGCTAATAAGCTTATCTACAGTTAGCTTACTTATTCTTAACTTTTTCTTCACATATTCTAGTTATTTGTCCCACTGTGCAATAGTTTAATTTTTACTATTTTTTGTATATTCATTTCTATCCTGCCCACAGTTGAACACAATCAAGCAGATAATTTGAAACTGAAATTTATTACCAAATGCTTGAAACATGCGAGCATACACATACGCATGCGCACAGAAGAGGATAAAGGCAACCTTATAATTTTACAACCACAAATACATCTAAATATGTATGTGTGTATGTATGTATATGCCTGCATGCAAAGTAATATTGCTACACACACGTGTGCAATGCCCGAGCGCTGAGACGTAAAACGCTGCCGCCGCCGCACGCCCGTTGGACACGCTGCTGCAGACTTGACAAAGAATCAACGACGCTGGCGACGCAGAACGACGACATACAGTAGTCTTAGATGAAATGGATCTAAACTATAGATCGCGCGCAGGGACGCAGTCATATAAATGTTAATGCCAGCATGCTGTTTATATGTATGTGTGTGTGTGAAGGCATAACAATGTAGCTGACAGCCAGCGTTGTTAGTTGCATTTGTGATTGCTATTCTTGTTGTTGTTATTGCTTTTGATATATACACTTGCTGCACACCTGCATTTTCGTCATTGCCCGCAATCAAGTAAGCACAACAACAAAAATAACGAACTACAAATCTTGCACAGGCGTGTGTGTGTGTGTCGGGCAAGATAGGCGAACAGACAGCCAACCAGCCAGCTAAGGTACTAGCCAGCCATGCAGCCAGCCGGCGAAGACAAGTTACAACAAGACAGACAACCAGTCAGTCCAGCCCGGTCCAGACTGTGTCTTCAACTTGTACGCTCCGCTACGAAAATGAACACTTGAGTTTTGATTTTTTTTATTTTTAACTTTTTTGCTTTTATTGTTTTTCGTTTTTCTTACCTTTCAGCTTGTTCTTTACTTTCCGTACAGTTTATAGTGGAAGTATAATTTTTTTTGTTTTGCTTTATTTTTGTTGTTGGTGTTAAAATTATAGCTTCAACGGTGTGGCATAGTAATCAGTGGGCATACACATAAATATATAATATGAAGATAACGTTCGGTTACATCGACGCTATGATACCCTACACAAGAAAGCATATTTTCCTACAATTACTAAATTTTGATCATTCAGCTTGCTTAACAGTTGTATGCTACAGTGATGCAATCTGAGAAAAGTAGAATAAATTTTAAGTAAAAATTCGTGTCAGATTTCGTGAAGATATCTTGCCAAGTGGAGAAGTTACCATACAGAGACTTGATTGATCGATCATTTTGGTCCAATATTAGCAGTTCCGATAAACGAGCTGTTTCTTGAAAATAAAAGGAGACATATAAAATTTCAGATCGACATCTCAAAAAATGGGGTGCTGGTTAACCCCTCCACAGGCCCCCTCCAAAATAAAGCCGAAGAGACACACAGATATGACAAAATGAAGTCAACTCTTGACGTCGATAAATTAAATATATAATATATGCATACTTTTGGGGTTTGCGACGTTTCAGGGTATACAAGTGGAAATAAATTAAAGAAGAAAAAACGTTAACTTCGCCTGCACCGAAGCTAATATATCCTTCACAGGTGCACTTGTTTCAGTTTATATGGAAGCTGTATGCTATAGTAATCCGATCCGAACATTTTTTTCGGAGATTATATTATTACCTTAAGCAGTAATCCCTGTCAAATTTCGTGAAGCTACCACGTCAAATGCGAAACTTATCCATACAAGCCCTAGATACCGATCGTTCGGTTTGTACGGCAGCTATATGCTATAGTTAACCGATCTGAACAATTTTTTCGGAGATTAAATTGTTGCTTTAGAAAATAATCTATACCGAATTTCGTAAATATATTTTGTCACACAAGAACTTTTTTCCGATCGTTCAGTTTGTATGGAAGCCTAGCTATAGCAAGCCGATCTGAACAATTTCTTCGGAGAAGAATAATTGCCTTGGAAAATAACCATATTTTCTGAAGATACATTATCAAATGTGAAAGATTTCCATACAAGAACTTGATTCCGATCGTTCAGTTTGTATGGCAGCTACATATAATATATGTTATAGTGGTTTGATATCGGCATTTCTGGCAAATGAGCAGCTTTTTGAAGAGAAAATGACGTTTTCAAAATTTCAAAACGATATCTTAAAAACTGAGGGACTAATTCTTATATATACAGACATACATACAGACGAATAGACGGACAGATAGACAGACAAACGGACACGGCTAAATCGACTCAGCTCAACATACTGAGCATTTATATATCTACTTATTGGGGACTCCGACGCTTCCTTCTGGCTGTTACAGACTTCGTGACCCTGTTCAGGGTATAAAAAGAAAAACTCTATATGTTTCACTACCTCGCAGCATAAAACATAAAGGCGCTCATATACATATATAAATCCTACATGAAAACAAAAACAACTCATACACACTTTTGTATGTATGTATATTCTCTATGCAAGTATATTTTTGTGTAATATGCATATGTATGTGTGCGCTTGTTTGCTTGTCCGTCCGTAGCACGTAAGACGGGTAGCACTTCCCCATAAGAGACACATGATTAGTTTTGTTACCCATTTTTTCTGTGCTGTTGCAACTCGTTGTTGTTGTTGTTGTTTGTGCGCAGCAAACATATTAACATTAACACCAGCATTGTTATTGCCTGTTTGCTGTTGTTGTTGCACTTACTTTTGTCAAACACATTAGCTCCAACATTGTTTGTTGTTGGTCTTGTTGTTGCTGCAAGGTACAGCGAGGAGGTGGCGGCCCAGTTCGTCATACAATTTTTCAGTTCTTTTACTGATTAGTTCTGCTGTTGCTTCTACCTTTGGTTGTTGTTGTTGTTGTTGGCGAGCAGTGGTTTACTTTAATTTTTTACCACTTCACCGCAGATTGTTGTCTTAGTTAGGCGAGTTTAGTGCCGCCACCACAATCAACACCACAATTACCGTCAGGTAGTCACCGCAAATAGTTGCCGTTAGTTTTTTGGGACTTGTCATTTTCTAATGCAGCGGCTTTAGTTCCAGTTTACTTTTTTTAGTATACAGTGGTACTCCAATATAACGAATGATATAATGTTGAGACCGTTCGTTAAACTGAAATATTCGTTATATCGGAAACGAAAACTAAATTAATATTGATACATAGTATATGTTTAAAAATAACTATTTATACATGAATTCATAAGCATTGGTTGAAATAAATACATATACAATAGAAAATGCATACAATAAAATTAATGAAAGTTGAATTCTATAACAAAAATATGAGCATTATTCAACTGAAAACAAATTTGTTATGCTCATTTGCTTTTGTGGGCGAGATATTTTGAGATCCTGTGCCTTTTGATGTAGGCTTTTCAATAAAAATATTTTTTTCCTGTTCCACGTTGGTTTCTTCAGACCATTTGATACACTTCTCAAAGCAGTCGATGGCATCAGTATGCTTTATTAGCAACACAGCTACAATGCAGCGGTACCACCTTCCTCCTCTTCCGAAATTTCTAGCTAGTTCGGTTTTCAGCACTCGGGTGCTCTTCTACAAGTACATTATCTAGACTGTTCCATGCTTCCAAATCATCTGTGTTGAAGTTTGTCTAAAATTTTATCTGATTATTAATTTAAATTGTTTCTACAAATGCATAAGTTAAACCGTACCTAGGGAAACATTGTATGGATAAGAGAAAGTGTGCTCTCCATAACAGAAAGGTCTTTTCTGAAACGCAAATCTGCTAGAGGTATATTGTCCTCATCATTTTCATCGTCAGGTGTGGTTTTATTAATTAAAATGTTTTTCCAACACTTCTGAAGAACAATCCCTGAAAATTTTTGCCAAGCTGCAGCAATGAGTTGAACTGCATTGAAAAGGGTGAGGTCCTTTAACGCTGTGTTTATATTTTCTTTTAGCAATACATTGCTCAGTAAAGAATTTCGGTAAAATATTTTGGTGAGGAAAATCGCGTTATCCAGGAATAATATTGCTCGCTTTGGTAGATTTCGACTTTCAAGAAAATCTTATTATTATTTATTATTATTATAGTATTATTAAGGAGTATTAAGGTGAAAATTGTTGTAATATACAAACCTGAAGCACGAATTYACTAAAAAACCAGTTTTTAAAAATTTTGATATTCATTCACACGGATTTTGAGTGCGCATAGTCCACGGCAAGTGTTTTGTTTTTAAAGGAATGAGGRTTTTTTGATTTTCCTATTACAAGAGGCTTTAATTTCATTGTTCCCGTTGCATTTGAGCAGGCAAGAATTATAACTCTTCCAGTAAAGTCCAGTTTCATCAGCGTTGAAAACTGCATCAAGACTTATGTAATTTTTTACGATAATTTCATTTAATTTTTCTTTGAACGGTGCCACTAAATCAGCTTGGGAGGACAGTTTTTCGCCAGATTCTTTTAAAATTCKGATCCCAAACCGTTTTTTAAATTTACAAAACCGACTATTACTTGCCTTAAAATTTTCATTCTGATATTTTGTATTATGGATTTGCAAAGCTTTGGCTTTTAAAATATTGACGATTTTCGTCTCAATGTGCCATCATGTGTACACTTTTTATCACTTTCCGGTAATTTTTTAAAATTGTGCAAACACTGGATTTTGGAATACCATATTTCAAAGAGATTTCTTTCACCGTTTTCCCCTTTTTATTGTCGTCCATTATTTTTAATTTGTCACCCAAGCAAAGCCGTTTTCGAATTGAAGGCATTTTTAAATAATTTATGCGAACTCACAACTGATATTTCGCGCAATGAAGCGTGCATAAAAAAATAAATAGAATTCTTTAAAAAAAATAGCTCAATAATAACAAGAACTAACGGGTATTTAACTGCCTGCATTGTCTGTTGTTATAATACAACCAAAACAAAATACAAACGCCATACATTCCTAATATCGAGTTCATCCAATTTCCAGCTTTCGTTATATAGAGTCATCAATGGATTGAAAAACAGCGTTCATTATATTGAACATTCGTTATATCGGCGTTCGTTATACTGGAGCACCACTGTATTTATATGTGTATGTATTTGATTGCATGTATGATCTTTTGCCAGATGTCAAATATTTTCTTAATACTTGCATATGTATTTCCTTCACTTTTTTGAATACCTAATATTATAATATATTATAAGACATAACGGAATATATTCACGATGAAATTGCATTGACTTCAAAGTTTACATATAAAATCAATGGTCCCTGATATTAACATATCAGTATTAAAAGAAAAGAATTTATTGCGGAAAATTTTCGTGAAAACCCTGCGTTTTTTTTAGCTACTAAGATAAGTGCTCCTAACCTCAAAGAAAACACGGAAACTGTCAAAGAGTTTTGTTTTCAAACTCTAGTAGCAGCTATAAGGGTCAAAATATCGGTTTGCCTTGTACGACCAAATAAATCGACAAAATAAAAGAATTTATTATGGAAAGCAGGTAAATCTTTTTTTGTATTGGTGTAACTGTCCTGAATTACGATGACAAAAAATTAGCGTGATCTGTCAACCAGGGTGTTCACAGCAGCTGTTTTTGACATTCGACCACAGTAGTGTCGAATTTTACAAACAAATTTAACGTATTTGTGTTAAATTTTGGCCAAACACTCAACAAATATCATTGAACAAGTACCGAATCGCCCTGATTTCGCTCCATGTGACATTTACCTTTCTGTACACCGAAATATCCACTTCGGGGAACACTTTGGATGATGATTAAAAAATTTTAGTTTTATTTATAAATTGCCGATACTTTCTGGATGGAATGTAAGTCCACTTTTCGTACAATATGAGAGTTCTTCGTGAAAGGTCTATGGAAACGTATTTTGAAAACATTAAGTCCGTCGCACTTGAGCATTCTTATTTGCTATTTTGTAGACAAAGTCGACGCTTCAAAACTGTATGGACACTGGCTTGGGTTAAAAGACCACATCGTTTTTTTTTCACATAGTACCGTGAAATATTGGTTGATAGACACGTCTAAGGAGGCTAACCAAGTGTGAACTCTTAGAAAAATATTATAGAAGAAATTTGAGTGTTTTAAGGCAAAATTGTTTTTTCTTTTAAATTTAAATTTCATAATTCAAGAAAAATCTTTTTAGCCATTAATATATTTTAATTTGTTAAGTTCACGAAAAATCGAAAGGAGCCATTTTGTGTGGCACTCAATTTCCTAAAAGCATGAAACAAATTGCTTCTTAGAATATTTGGAAGCGAAATATGAGTTTTTCTATCTGATAATAAGGAAACGTAGATAACGGTATGGCGGAGCAATTAAACACACATACTTGGAGATGATTTCTTAAAGGAGTCCTATTCTTCAGAGTACTAAGCCATATATGAGTGCCGTGGATAAATGGCTGAATATGTTCCATAATATCATGTCGGGCCATAATAAAAACATAATAAACAATAATAGATACAAAAATATAGATTGACTATGGGAACCACAGAGAGCTCTACAGTGTTATTAGGGGCTTTGTTATATGAAACCAGTACTTAGTCGAATAAGATATATAAAAGACTACTCAATATGTCATATTATCCAGACATTTGAGACAATAATTTGTGCTCATCATCATCTTAATAGTAATATACCACGATTCTAGATGTCACTATCATTATTACATTCGTTCGAAAATATTTATTTGTTTTTCGGACAAACCGCTCAAGAAAAGTTAAAGATTTAAAGTGTTATGAAAGTTTTCCAGATAAATAGCTTTTTAAGAAAATTTATATATATATTAAAATAAAAACAAGTTGCTTCTTGACTTATATTGAAGGCCATAAACTTATTCTTAGCTGAAAAAAAAATTATATTGAAAATCATTTCAAATGAGATATGTGTGACATGTGACATTAACTCAACCGAAAAGGCTAAATGAAAGGTATACAGTTAATGTGGAAAACGTTAAAGAGAGGTTCGAAATTCTCAATAGTAGGGATATGATTCTAAATCTATTTCTGAATTAAAGCATTCCAATTTGACCAATTTGAACGGTTTAAATACAAGTGGATAGACGGAAATTAAACATAGTGTATATTGAAGGCAGAGAAAGCACGTCCATTTGAACTAATTTAGGCATGGCTCAGGTACTCTGGAGCACTTAATTTGAAGCAATTTTATATATCAATAATACTCACTGATCGATGTACATATTCGGTACAAAACTTATTAAAAAAAAAAAAAAAACGAAAATGAGTATAAGTAGTACTAGTATGTATATGGGAGTTGGGAATAATATTGTCTCAATTTTTGTCTATTTTTACCAATACGACGGGCAATTAACATGCCACGGACTAATAAAACTTTTTCTATGGTTTCATTAAGGTACCTCACATACCATCACCAATCAGATGGAGCAAAGTCAGCCGCGTATTCAAAAATCCTGGTAACAATTATATGAGGGCTATTTCAAGATTTCGCCAAATTTTGTTCATTTTAGGCACATTATATAATTTTTCAAACATTTTCAAATAACACTCACTTCCGTGTTAATGCAAAATTTTAAGTGGCTGCCAATAACACAATTATACAATAACATAAAAAAAAAAATACATTTTTATGCAGACAAATTTATTATGTTGCTGTAAATTACTTTTAATGGAAAATTTTGTTTACGAGTGTTCCCCAGCAGGACCCCGCAGTAGGTGCTAATACAAGAGCGCCTCACAATTAACTTCAATTCTTTCTACCACGCAGTGCTGCTAAAGCCACATTTGTATGTAAGTGTATGTATTATACATACACATATAAAAAATGCCTGTTTGGCAGTCATACGCTTAGTCAAACAGTCAAACAATGGCACTCGGGCCGGCAAGCAACCCAGCAACATACAGACAATCATTAACTAAGGTTGCAAGCAATAATCCTGTCAGCTCAGCTACTGTATTTAGCATTTGACTGGAAGTGAGGCGAGTAAGTGCCAAAGAAAAAGGTGAGAAGATGCCTAATTTTTTCAAGGTGTATTAAAGTAGAGTTATCGCCACAGCACCTAAGTAGCCTTTTGTATACGAACACACTCGTGGGCACGCACACATACGAATATAAATATAAATACATTTGACAACACAAGTTATTAGCACATAAATATTGTAAAGTAATTTTTTGTGGCAGATAAAAAATGATTTTTCTTGAACAAGCAATACATTGTTGTTGCAAGTTGCGCACACATGCACTGTTGATTGGTGGCAAACAAGCAGTGGTGCTTAGGTAAATAAATAATAATAAATGCAAGTAAATATATATAAATGTATGTGGTTGTGTGAGTATGTAGTTAGCAAATAAATAGTAAAAAAATATTTGTAATAAATATTTGTGCTGCTGCGAAAAAAATTAATCATCTATACAATGTTGCACTTACGAATATTAACGAAATTGGTAGACGCCTTCTTAAAAATAAGTGCCTGCAAGTATATGTAGATATGTATACATATATAGCAGTAATTTCAAGTATCTGCACAGCATCTAAAACGTAAACTATTGGGGATTCAATGAGTCGACAGTCAGACACCTGAACTAATCAGCCGCAACACGAGCACACGAACACCGGAGCAGCCAGTACAAAATTTAATATGCTGTAACGGTAGCACGGCAGCAGCATAGCGAATTGCTTTCGGTCGCCAGTAGATGTACTCACATGCAGACGGCCAGCGGTCACCGCCGCCACCTGCCTTACGCAATTAAGCTTCGTTAAGTCAACGCCTATGCTGCTGCACCACCACCTGCAAGCGCAATGGCATGGCCATAGAGTCCACCACCGCCACTTGATTATACGCCCAAATGCGCATGAGTAATAAATAAATGCACACGGTTGCTGCGCATATGCAATACTGCAACAACAAATGTGACAGGCGTGCTTGCTGCAAAATGATGGAGTATTTTTCGGTTATCTCGTGGAGTTTTTGTGCATGCGCATGTGCTTTTGGCTAAGTGTAGGTTCAAGTACTTGTTGAGTGATGACGAGGGGTGTACGCCTAGGTAAGTATTGAAGTTATGAATGGCAAATTGATTTTCCTACATCTATGGACTGTACTAAGCGCGTTGGTGATAATATCGATACAAATCCTCTTTGGCGTTGATGAGTATTTATTTAATATAAACTTCCGTTTTATTTCAAATCTTTTTATTTAATCACTGAATCGAAAAATATCACTCAGCTCCTGCTTCTAGCTATTATATGGTGCACAATTTAGTAGTGTTTCAGAAAAAGTTTTTTCCAAGGATCTATATAAACATATTAGTTTATAGCTGAAGATCTTATTTTGCACGAAAAACGTCTGTAAAATATTAAATATCTTTGAAGAGCCTTGAAAAATTGGTGATTCGACAATCAACTTCTGGTAGAATACCATCCAAATGCCATGCAGATAAAGTCGGCAGAGGTACTTCTGCGGCGGTTTCTGCTAGACTCCGGAAATCTGGATACAAAACTTAGCGCAATCCTGAGAACCTGAAGCAAAGCATCATGTTTACCTCTCTTGATTGTTAGTATTCTGCGCATAGATTTGTTAGGAACATTTAAGTGGCAAGAGTAAGTGGGAGAAGGCGTACAGTGAGCATTTTTAAAGAATGAATAAATGCTCAGGAGATGCGTTGGAAGGGTAATCTTCGGTCAGCAGCTCTCTATCAACTTAAGTATCAGCATTTCGGATCACTGCAGAGTCTTTAAAGTAAAACTGGCTGGCAAAAAATTGCAATTTATAAACTGCATTTTTCCGTCAGATAAATGAGCATTCCGGTAACAGGGCAGTTAAACTGACCATGAGCTAACTGATTTGCGTCGAAGTCAAGGATATTTGGCTTTAAGACCATCAAGCTCGTGATGATACTTGCTTGGGTATCATGAGTTCGGCAGCCAGCCGTTCCACGACTAAGAGATCCTTCTTACTGAGTGTAGAATGTAAGTTAGGTTATACGGTTGATCCAAACGCGAAGCACCTCACTTGGACAATTATATTTTCATCGATCTACTAAGTGTTTTGAGCCTATCACAAATTTATTAAGGTGGTTAATATCAATCCCAGCAACTTCCCTAAAATCTCGAAATATTTTAATCTCAGTTTAGCAAAAGCTGGGCAATAGCTAAGAAAGTGACAAGATGATTCCACCTCGTCTTTCTCTATACGGATTTAGCAAAAACTATCCGACAGAATATTTATTCGCACCGCGTGCAACCCTATTGTACAATGCCCTGCCAAAACACCTATCATTATGGCGAGATTGGTTTTGCCGAGCCAATAATTCGGATGACCTTTTACGGTTTGCTCTACCCAAGAACGATCTCGAAGTTCCACAAACTCTGGTTGTAGACTGGCGCTTGCTTAACTTACTTGATATCCAAAAGTTCAACACCGGAACTCAAGAAGACATCGGAGAAACGACACGGTTCTAAACAGGCGAAATTGGGGAAGCGGTGCTCATCTCAGCCAGTTCATCGGCTTTGTAGTTTTCATCAATTTCACTTTGACTAGGCACACATACGATTGTAATATTTAAGAAGCTTGAACCTATTGCTATTGAAGTCATGCGCTCCTTCTATAGTTTCGAGCACTTAGTCGGCAGTCTTACCTTCGGCGAATCAGAAGACATGGCCGAAATTGAAAGCATTTTGCCAATTTTAAAGAGTCTTATGATTATTATTATATATCACTACTAGGTCCCGTAACGGATCGTCGTTCCACACTGTCCAAGTGAAATCTTTATATAACCTAACCTATCTCATCAAATTAATCCATGTGATCTCGTCACGATTATACAACACAAATGGAGATTCTTGCGATATAAAAGTATACATACATATGAAGATGTATTAGGTTTCTACAGAACATGCCTAAAAGACTCTCAGACTGTGATGGAAACTTACTACATATGTATGTATATGTGAAAGAGTGATTAAGCGATCCCCTTAGTTGCTTCAATAACAGACAAAGTTTTGGTTTAGGTCATCCTTTGTTGTCCCGTTAGCGTGCCATAAATGTTTTTAGGTTATTCCAGTTCTACAAAATATCACTTTCTTTAGATGAAATATATGTACGAATGCGATTCTTTGTTCCAAAATGACACAGCATCCTCAGCGACTGAGCAACTCCTTTGTCGCATATGCATAAAGTCATCGCAACTCCGCTCTTCTCATTTAAACTAACTGTTTGTTGACCCAATTCGGTGTGACCTACTTTTAACAAAAGCCAACATGTTTCAACCCCCATAAATTTCACAAGACGTTTTAAGCCTTTGTCTCAAAAAGCTGCTACAAAAAAAAAAAAAAAAAAAAAAAATCGCTACTCGCTGGTGATTGGCATTTTAAAACCGTTGTGTTGATTAATTAACTCGCATTAATTGCTGACCTGAAAAATTGAAAGTTGCAGGCGATAAACACTGCAAGAAAGGCCAGTTGAAACAACAACAAAACAAACACACGCGAACAAGAAATTAACAAAAACCGCAGCGTTTGTTTCTGTAATTCGCTTTTTTGGCATTAATTTGCACACGAGAACAACAAAAACCAATCAAAATGCAATAAAACAAACGAATGCGCGAAATTTAACAGTCAAATAAATCAATTACAATGGTGGCAGCACATTTTTGCCAAGCCAGGTAAATGCAACACACATACAAAAGCACATACAAGCGATTTTACATCGCCCGCAAACAAAGGAAAATAAAAGTTGGTAGATAATTTCCAGCAGCACTGCAAATCGACCCTCAAACTCAACGGTGTTAATCCTTTGAAAAATTCGCTTTGCAACACTGTGACACACTTTGTCATGCAATTTTGTGTTTTCGTTAAAGTTATTGGCACGAAATCACCGCTAAAATAATAAGAGCAAAAAAAAAAAAAAATAAATAAAAAATTCGGTGAAAAATACTTAATTTGAGAAACGCGACCGCATACGGCGCGAATTGACAGTTGTAATGATGTGTTGGCCGCCTGTGGTCGGCTGTGTTTGCTCTGGCAATGACGCCGTGACGGAAGTAGGCGGGTGGACTGGGACTTTGGATAAATTAAATAACGAAATGATCTCTCAAATGAAAGACTTCGCATTATTTTGTAAAAGAAACACCTTAACATGTTCTGGTATTTTAAAGTTGACTTAAGTGGATCCGACCACATTTAGCACAATATCTTGCGACATGAACACAGTATCAAATATTCCGGACATGAAAGCAGGGAAGAGAAAAAGCAAGAAATGTCAACAGAAAAATCATAAAGAGGTTAAACTTTAAACTCGAAAAGATAAAAACACAAATAGTAGGCTGGGAGTCTTCGAATAAAGGTCAGGAGTCTGAAGATCAATGTACATTTATGATCCAGACGTCTTCCATCCTTTGAACAGAGTTTTTGGGAATCACTCGGAAAAGTAGATGTAGATGAACGCAGAATCTAAGGTAAGTTAAGTTACGTTATGTGAATAGTTTGATTTCTTATAAGCCCACGAGTAATCTCACCTTGACAGTTATGGACGCCTGAACGTTCTAATGCCTTGAACTCCTTGGCATCGATTGAAGACATTCGCATATCTACAAAACGTCTAGTGCCTGCCACAAATTTGGTGAGGTGGCTACTATATTTTCTAGCCAATTCAACGGGCTCGTAAAAGGTTTGACATCCGATGAGCTTCAACCTCAGTCTGGCGAAAACTATACATTGGAGAAGAAGGATAATTCCATCTCTTCTTCCTCATCGTTACTTTGACACGTTACGTCCTCCAAATTTTTAACTTTACTATGTGTGTAAAAATGAGACAGATTTAGGTTCAGTTGGATCTTATACGATCCAAAGAAATGTATTATAGAAGTAGTATAATGCTAGCGTTCGAAAGATCATGCATGCTTTGACTAGCTTGAGCTCACTATCAATAAGCTGAAGCTCTGTATACCAGCTCTTCTATCGGCACTACAGTGATCTCGCAATCTGAAAAAAAGTTTATTGAAAACTTTTGAACCTTCGATCTTCCCCTTGAGCTTTGATGTATTCAGGAAGCTCATTGCGCCTTTCCTGTGTTGTCCTTTTTCCGGAGTCTAACTGCAATATTCGCAGCAATGTCTCTACAGGATAAGTATATCAGTGCTAGAAGTAAAATGGTAGTGTACCACTGATGCCAAAGAGACTCTCTCGTTAAACACTAAAAAATATACTATAAAGGACTATTGGCTTAACTACGGTTTCGTTAAACCAAAGGTCCTTTACAATATAAGACAAATGCTTGTCTTCCTCACCCGCAATTCAACATTGATCTTTCATTATAGCTCTCTTTCAAGGATGAGGTCCAAGTACGTCAGTTTTTCGAGAGGATGAAGTCGACAGCCCTCCAATGAGGGAAAGAAGGAAGGTGCATCCGGGATTTTATAACTCTTGATAAATAAAGCCAGTTCAGTTTTGTGTGGATTGACAATTAAGCCGCTTCTTTCCGACCAGCTCGCCAGAATCAATGGTAGGTAGGTTACAATAATTACAATTCCGAAACATAATAAAAAACAATCCACAAGTAAGTAAGGAATATAGCCACATATTATGTTGAATTCAGCAAAAGCTTTTCTCAAAATATATTGACAGATCTACACTAGACCAGATCAGACCAGATTTCCGCCAAATCTTGGAAAAGACCCGTGAGAGGAAGATCGCATACACCACATCTTCGTCGATTTGGAAGCCGAGCATATGAGCATATGAGTCTAGCTGTGAATGAGGACAATACAAAATATATACTGTCAACAAACAAACAGACAGGCGTTGGCGAGTTGGCTCACATGCCACTATTGACAGTTATAACTTCGAATTTGTAGATAATTTTGTCTATCTTGAAATCAATAATATATCTATATGAGCCTTCAAATTCAGCGCAGTATCACTTTTTCTAAGAATGCTACTTCGGAATGAGTAGGTCCTCTCTGACAAAAAGGCAGCGGCTGCGCTGACTAGATTATGTCATCCGAATGGATGAAAACACTTCTCCGAGGAAGTAGAGGAATACCTCTACTCCATTAGAGATATCAGTTAAAGAATTACCTGGCTGTACTTGGTATTTGAAATTGGCGCCGAATGGCGAAAAGTAGAAACGACAGGCGCGCAAAAAACAAGAAGAAGATCTTGGCCAGAAGACCGAGAAGGTGTTAATCTTACGTGATACCGTAGAAGAGGCTCTCAAAGAAATAAAAAAAAAGAATAACTGATCGACTCTGTCTATTTTTTCATCGAGCTGGCACAATATTTCCACCACTTATAGTGCCATTGGAGAAAGAGGAGTACACTTTCGAAGCACTAATCGTACATTAAAATTTTCCACCGCTTCGAAACCTTGCAACCAAAAATGTGTCAACACAAACATTTCGTGCCGGCGAAACATGATAAACATAACAATTTGTGCGCACCATTTACACCACCACACTATCATGAAACATAATCTCCAAATCACGAGGATCATGCAAGGATCATTAAATCGTACAAAAAATGGATAAAATAATCCAATTAGCACAGCATGACGTACAAAACTTTTCAAATATTACTGGCATAACAAAAATGAACTTGCACCTGTTGCAAGCGAAAACAAGCAAGGAAAATAACAATAATAATAATAATAATGAGTGAAGAAGAACGAAGCACGAACAACGCGTAAAGGGAATCTTGCGATCTTGCAATGCACGTTGTGCGCGTTTCAAAGGCAACACAGATTGATAAGAAATTAAATAAACATGTACATATGTATGCATATAGAAAGAAACAAAAAAAGCAACAACTACTGGCCATAGTTGCCACAGACAGACTTGACAACCATGGCTGGCACTTTGTGGTGCATAGTGGAAAAGGATCACGTTGATTGATCGTGCTGCAACCAAGCCAGCCGGGGGTTGCTTTGTGCGAAAGGCAATTCTAAGCAGACAACAAATTTCTACCTTTTCTAACACACAGAAATACATACATAGTATAAAAATATATAGTATATGATAATGTTCTGCTGTCGAATATATTTCGAGCAGATAGTGCGTAGGTATTGTATGACATGTTGCATGCAACGTACGGTTGTGCGCGTACTCCTACTTAGTAGTGAAGTGATTGCTTCATGTCTTGCAGTGAGTGACGCTGACGTTGAGTAGGTTGCATGGTGCTAGTAAAAATGTTTGTTGTGCTGCGTGTGCGCAGGATAATCCCCGCACTGAAGTGGTTCGTTTTATTTGTGCCCTGCAAAGCAGATCCTCTACAGTTTTTCTATTTTTTTGAATACTTTAACATTTGTTGTGTTTGTATGTGTATTGCATGGCTTGAATTATTAAATAGGCAAACTGCAAACCGGTTTCACTCATTTACAAGCACACAAACACTTGATTGCTCACGATTTTTCCACTGCCACGATCGGATAGATCAGCACGATCGACATAGAATCAAGTGCAAATGTGCCATGAAACTCCATGGTTACTAATTTTGCTTTTATTTTGAATTTTTGTACCCACGAACAACGAGTAAGTTTATTGCCTCGCCCACAAAATGAAACGCAGATAAATAAAGACTTCTGTAGACACATTCTAGGATTTGACTTTTGAATACAGGTGCCTTTTCAAGCGCTAAATACATATGTATGTAAGTGTATCTAGGCTGTGTTTTAAGGAAAGCACAGGGGATTTTTCATTTAAATTATCTATAGGGAAATCCAGGAAAAGTGCTGTTTCGATGGGGTCAATACATTAGAAAAGGTTAGCGTAGAGGCACGCTATATTAAAATGTCCAGAACGAAGTTTCTTGAGGGTCAAGCTAGAATGCTGACTACTGAGAAGACATCCTCGTAGAAAACTGCCTTCTCTATGTAGAGGTTCGATGGGAAACATCCGTTTATTATACGCAGCGCAGTATTCTGACATGCCTGAAACTTATTTATCTGCATTCCACCGCATCTAGGCGACAATTCCGATACTGCGTAATTGATGGCCGAACTCTCCGCCTTGTAAGTTGCTAACAGCGTTCCTTTTTCAAAGCTGCCGACTACCGACTATAATAGCGGCTATATTTGAAGTGCGAGTATATAGGCGAAATTGTAATTTCATCGATAGAAATATGATTTTGTCCACTTCGTGTTAGACCCTTAGCAGTGAAAAACCGAGAAAGATCGTAGAAATAAATATTTATTTTCTAGTTCTTATATTCCCCAAGTCTCGTAAATTAACACCGTTGGAGGAGATGTATCGAATCCACAGTTCAGCTACGACTGACCAGTTGAGCACCAGCATTCTGGTCATTTTTGGTGTTATAAGGTCGACTATGCTTACAAAAATGGTGCAGAAGAGTACCGAGCGCACAGGTTTTATTCTATATAAAACAAAGTTTTAGTGGTAATGGTTTAAAAGTAATATATTCATTATATTTGTATTGTCTATAATGTTTATTATATTATAAAAGAAAATTTTTCGAAATCGGGCGGTGAGATCTCGTACCTACATTCTATCTAGGCCTACATATAGAATTATTATGGGCACCTACTTTTATACTAGGCCTTTTCGTAACAAGAGTGTTAAAAATCGGTCAAATTTTTCTTCTTAATCCCATTTTGCGGATTTATCTTCGTCTCTATGATAAATTTATTCTATTACCTCATTTTGTGCTATAAATTTTTCCAGTAGTCTCCAAAAATGTGAGCAATTTTGCATTTTCAGCATCGTATAGCAGATACGGTCCGAAACTGAGGCTTTCTTACTTGTTTAATTTTTTATTTTCGTTATTTTCACTTCGCATTTGTTTTCTTTGTGCAGTAAAAACTGGATAATAGCAGCGTTTTCAAACACGCAAAGCCTATATTTTTACGTATGTATGTATGTGCATATCCAAATACATATGCATATTGGTATTGCTGCCACAACTGCCACTTCTTCCTTTTGTCAGCATTGCTTGTTGTTTTGTGGCAAATAATAACGTAGCAAATCCATTTAGTAAGTATGTCAATGCGTATGTATGTATGTGTGCGCACTCCCTTAAAAACCCATTGTACCATGGGGTTTGCAAGCAAAAATCGAAAAAGAAGAAGCAACGTTTAGAAAGAACAGCAATTGCATTTAAGGTCCCCCATAATTTCTTTGTTGTTACACTCCACTCTGTTACATACTGCCACACCGCTCATTTACCCATTCGCCCGCACCTGTGCGTACTTCTATTGCTTTCTCGCTCTCTCTCCCGCTTCTTCTCTTTCTATGCACGTGTTTGAAGGCGTGTGAAAATATAAAATTCAATTGAAAATCAATGCGTCGCTTGATCGGCAGCAAATGCGGCATTGCACTCATTTAAATGCAATTTGTAAATCCCTTTATTTTGTGTTTGCCTCATTGCCGTGGATTTCCAGCTAAAAAGCTGAGCATTTCAGTAGTAATTCATGCGTTTGCCGGAATGGGGGCAGTGAAGGCATAAATACTTCTTTTATCCTATTGCGTTTTGTTTATGCCCCTTATTAGCACATAGGCGGCTCCCTTAATTTTGCAGTAACGTGGGAATCAAATGCACATAAATTTGTAATCTTTTCCTTCGATTTGCATTAACGCACTGATTAACTGCGCCGCGTCGCTGAAATTTGCGTTCATCTTTCAACGTCGATCAATTTCGGAGCTGCGCGATCGAATGCCGATCACTTATGAAATTCGTTATTCACATTTCAAATGGTTAGCTGAACTACTTACCTGGTAGATCAAAATCAGCAACTATTTGAGAAAGAAATTTGTAAGGGGTGTATGTTAAATTGGAAATCTTGGAACTTGTCACCTTTGCCGACTCTGGAAGCTCTTGCGATCCTTCTATTGATATTGCAAAACCGAATCATTAAGTGGGTAGTGGATCTATTTTAAATTGCTATTTTTTCAGTCTAATTTCTGACTTCTTTGCAGACAGCATCCCATACAAATCTCTTTCTATATTTCTTGCGGTATTTTTATTGAATTTTCAATTGTTCATAAAATTTTTTTTGATGACTCATGCCCAGCTCTTGACCGATGCTACGGCTGCTACTATGCCGGTCTCTTTCGACCAATTCAGCGATTTTATCGCAATTTTCGACGACAGGCCTCGAGGAGCGTGGCGCATCTTCGACCACCTCTACACCAGAACGAAAACGTTGAAACCATCGCTGTGCGGTGGAAATGGAAACTGTATTGGGTCCATAAACTGCACAAATTTTATTAGCGGCTTGAGATGCAGTTTTGCCTTTATCGTAGTAGTACCGTAAAATATGCCGTATTTTCTCTTTATTTTGCTCCATGTTTGCGACGCTATAACTCACGAACGACTTAATAGAAACGACAATCAATCAAACACGTGTTAGCGCGTGAAATGAGCTTTCCAAAAAGGTATAGCATGACCCGATGCGACGAATAAAACTAGAACTACGCGCTTTCAGCGCCAACTAGCGAAAATACCGCAATACTATTTTGACAATCTTATATATTCTATTCTGCAGTGAACCAGCATTCTGAAATTCCCTTCCGTTCTCATACATTTCCGTATTTAGTGTAACAATTTTTGAGTAGAAGTTCAGTGAACTTCTAACAGTTTGCTGGTGGAACGAGAAGCTTAAACTTAATGCAGAACTTTCGACAGGTCAAAGGACCGGTACTAAATACGAAATATGAACGATCAGGTAACAATTCGGTTTTTGACTTATTTGAACTGGAATAACTTGGAAAAGTATTTATATACCTTCGCCTAGAATCGGTAATTGGATCTAATTCGGTAGACCGGTAGCTCTACCATAGACTCTTCTATTTCACTTTTGTATGTGTGGGCTTTTTTGTATTACTTTAATAATTCTAGATTTAGTTATAATCTGAATGGCTTCTTTGATGAGATACAGATTCCTTTATTAATGGGAAAACGGGATTAGGCCCCCACTTTTTATTACTATATGTTTTAAGATTTTCCTGCAGGATTTTTAGTTGACTCTTTCGGTATTTATCCAAAGAGTTAATAAGTATAAGCGCTTGTATAACCCTATTGTTTCTTGGCTCCCCACAACCGTGGCCTCACTAAGAACTCCTCTTAATTCTGAAGGCAACAATCGTCCAAAAGTGGCAAGCTTTCTTTATTAGAAAAGGAACAGTGTTCTATCAATCCACATATATCGATAATGACTCGTAAGGTTCTCCGAGTGTTAGGGTTCTTAGCATTCACCTTATAGTCCGTACATCAAACCAAGTTTCTAGAGAATCTTATGAAAATCGACTGTCACTGTTTTATTTAAAATGACAACAACTTATCGAAAAAAGCGTGCATATTTGAACTAAATCGGATCATTACAACTATCCTAAATGAAACCTTGAATTCAAGGCAAACATAATTGATTTCTTTTTACTACAACTTATATTATATTAGAAATAAAGGAAAATCTTTTGCCCAGGGTTTGCTTCAAAACATGATATTTGAAGGATACCCTTCTTTCTTTTACTTATTTATTTCAAAAATTTAGATAATGCAATCTCAAGAAAACATAACGACAAGTAATAGCATACGCACTCATGCCTTTGCGCCAAGCGACAACAAGTGGATGTAATACCCTTAATCCCCCTCAAAAAACTTAAGTATGGATCACCCGAACGCCAATAAGTATGAGCGAGAATGTTTAGGGAAAAAGAATCTGTAAAAAACGGCTTAAAACTACACGAAATGCAACCAACTGCAGCTAGGGATTATTGGCAATAGCATGAGTGTGGTTCAACATTGAGCATTATCACTGGAAAAAAAAGGCAATAAAGAGAGAAAAATCAAACCATAAAATTTTATAAGAAGCCAGCTGCCCCCTTAAAAGGGCAACAAACCCGATCGATGTTGTTACACATAAGCGAGGGAGCTCGAACGAAGTCGCGCCGTGGTGATTGTAAGCAAGCAACAAGCTGAAGACGTTATGTTGCAGCACGACAGGCATGGCATGCTGCAACGCATGCGCCATACACTGCCACACTTTTGAAGCAAAACCATACAACGCCACGCTTGTTTTGTTTGTTTGTGTTTTTCTTTCGTTTGTTATTTTTTCGTCAATTTTTCATTATTTATCACTGTTGCATGCTTGGCGAGCGCGTTGCCTTGTGTATTTATGGGCAACTTTATAGGCTGCCACCAAAGTGCACATTATATGTATATGAAGAACAAAAAAAAAAAAAAAAAAAACTGAAGTAAAATGTGAAAAAAGAAGACCAAAAAATTAAATAATAAAATCAACAGCATCTTTGGTAGTACTTCGAGTTCAGGTTTGTTCGCTTGGTCGCTGGTTTGCCGGCGCGTTCGTTTGCTCAGTCGGTCGGTCGATTGCTTGCTGTGCGCGCTCGTAATCATAAAAATACGTAAAAAATCAAGCAAACAATAGCAACAACAACTATATACTCGTATGTGTGTATGTACATTGTACAACAAACACATGCATCATAACAACAACGCTATAGTTGGGTCTCAGCGCGCCCATGGTTTTGCTTTGACTGGACGTTATGGCCGCTTGTCTGTTCGGCGGGCTGCCGTGGCTGCGCGGAGGAGCATGGTTGGCGGCACAAAAATTCACAAGCGTCGCCAACATGTCTGGCGCGACGCGGTTGTAGTGTAGCAAAGCAACAACAATGCGAGTGCATTAAAGCTATGCTACGTTCGTGTCATAAGTGCACGGAGCGGCGAGCGCCGTTATTGTTATTGTTGTTATTTGTAACTGCACTTTTATGCTATACCACTTTTTGTTGTTGCTTTTATGCTCAGCTGTGTTTTATTGTTGTGTCACTTATGTACATGTCTTTGCCCCACAACGCCATTCAGTTGCATGCAACATATTCACGTTTGTTGCTTTTGAAGTGTTTGTTGTATTGTATTTCACCAGCAATTCTTATTTAGCTCCCATTTGGGTTACGATTTTGTGGTTACGGACTCCTTTATTACAATGAAATAGAAAATTCTGTATTAAGAATATTATTTCAACTAACTTCTTAGCTTCTTTCTAAATTATATTCACTTTATTGCCGATTTGTCTTCTTCAATTCAGTGATCGATATTTTCTATATTTCATTGAACCGACACAAAGTTAGCTCTACCATTTGCGACGAAGAGATTCAAGATCTGCAATACGAGTATTATCCTAAAAACGGTTTGGTGTGGTTTGTGAGCCGGTAGAATTATCTGTCCATATTGCTGTAAAAATGATGCGAGGGAGAACATGATAACCGACTATTGGATGACTGCAATTGAAGCTCGTGATCGTGGCGACATTTGGTTTCAAAAAGACGGCGCCACTTCCCACAAATCGCATCAAGCAGTGAATTCATAGAGAGAACACTTCAGTGCGCATATAATTTCACGTTTTATCCCTGTCGATTGCCCACTAAGATCGGGTATATATAAAGTATAAAGCCTATGCGGACAATCCCGCTTCCGTTCAGGCCCCTTAGCAAAACATCACGAGTGCCATTCGCCAGTTACCATGTTCGAAAGAGTCATAGAGCATTGGACTCCACGGTTGGACCATCTGAGACGTAACCGAAGCCAATATTTTTAATCTTCAAAAAATGAATGCTAAGAATGTTCTTTAAATTGATAATAAACATTCCCCATTAAATTTGAGGTTTCTGTTGTTGTCTTAAAAAAGATAGGGCTCATCGAAAGGGATCGCCCTCTACTTTTGTATTGAACGGGCTGTATAAAGTTCGGCCCAAAAATGCTTGCTTTGATCTTGTAGTCAAATTAAATTTTTAGCTAACTACTGTTTCAAAACCATCTTCCCTTCTTCTTGATTTAGGTATATAATATTATATTAGTTTGTCAAAAAAGTCTTGCGGTATTTTCGCTAGTTAGCGCTGAGAGTGCGTGGATCTAGTTTTATTCGTCGCATAGGGTCATGCTATAGCTTTTTGGAAAGCTCATTTCACGCGCTTGATTGATTGTCGTTTCTTTTAAGTCGTTCATAAGTTATAGCGTCGCAAACATGGAGCAAAATAAAGAGAAAATACGGCATACATATTTTACAGTACTACTACGATAAAGGCAAAAATGCATCTCAAGCCGCCAATAAAATTTGTGCAGTTTATGGACCCGATACAGTTTCCATTCCCACCGCACAGCGATGCTTTCAAGGTTTCCGGAAGGCCTGTCGTCGAAAATTGCGATAAAATCGCTGAATTGGTCGAAAGAGACCGGCATTGTAGCAGCCATAGCATCGGTCAAGAGCTGGGCATGAGTCATCAAAAAAAATGTTATGAACAATTGAAAAATCAATAAAAATACCGCAAGACTTTTTTGACAATCTTATATTTGCATCAATAGCATAGATATAGTCCAAAGAAGATATATTAGTGATTGAGAAATACTAACTTACTGTTTCATGAGGTACACTGTAATAACTAACATTAGTAATCAATAGAATGGCAGCGGTAAAGCACTGTACGATATACATACATATATGAATGGATTTTGAATAATTACTAGTACTTATATTAGACAAGCTACACGGGAGCATACCACTTATTGAACAATCACTGTGAATCAATAAATGTTGTCGCAAATAGTAGTCTATGATATGTAGATAAATACTACTGGTATTGAAGTTATATGGAGTTACTACTTACAAATCCTATCAGATGGAATTAGGTGAAAAACCAAAAGTGTTACAATAAATTTTGCTTTCGATCCATAAGGATATGCCGCAAAGTGATTACTTCCATCGTTAATAAAGATAAAGTAGCTAATAAATCTGGTTTGATAAGAACAGAGGACAATATAAATACTTCACCAAACATTATACTCAATTTATATATGTATTTATATCCATATATTTCAACCATTACCGCTCAAGCATTTTACATAATAATGCCATCCAATCATATTACAGCTTCCTCGAGGCAATCAGAAATTAAATTAGCACCCTATATTTTACAATGTTACGACCCGAGCTAAATTGTTGCATAAAGAAAACTAAAGTAGCAACAAACACAACAAGCTAAGTAATGAATAGTATTTCATAACGGCCAGTCGACCAAATGGCTGGCTGAGCAAGGCAAAAACAACAACACAATCACAAACCCTGCCATTAGCGGTCGAAGCGCGAAAAATCTGTTTTAATAGCAAGTGGCAATAGGAAAAAGGCTGGCATACCTATAATTCGGTTTTCTAAGTAAAAAGTCAGTAACGGTATCTAATGGTTGACCAGTCATACACGCAACTTGTGGGCTAGCTTTAGCATCGACTAGCTGCCACATACTATATAATTGCCGTATGCAGCTCGGGTGCAGTTTAGTGTGGTCAAGCGATCGTTAGATATATTATTTACCTTTTTTTTTTTTTTAGTTTTGCTCCACCAATCAAAATTACAATGTTCGCGAAATTTCAAACAAGCATAACATTTTATTGATTACAATAACGAGTATAATAAAGACTGACGCAAGCGTTCGGTATTCAAAATAACTCCATTAAAATGCAAACATTGTTTATACGATCAAAACATTTCGCAAGATACTTTACATTGTGCGCTCTCTATCTTGTAGAAAATACAAGACATGCCATGGCCGTAATTTGTAGCTTTAAAGTATATTACCTCATGGTGTCTGTGAGGTCGGACGACTGAGAAAACTGCTTTTAATTTCGTTGCTACGAAACCAACTGACCCGAAATTCATATTTAATTAGCATTTGAAATATTCAAAGACTCATTTTAGGAAGTAAAGAGTACCGTACCTGGACTCTTCCGATGCTTTATACACCTCAATTTCAAGACAAGAAAAAGGTAGGTCGTACAATCGGCCATCATGTTTGTAAACCTCCTGTTTAGTGAATTTCGTTTGATGATTAGTTACATTTATGCCTCTATCTACAGCTAAAGGTAGTCAGTAAAAGGAAATATCACCAACAATGACTCCGTGATGTTAAACTCTGACTCAAACTTGGTCAAAACCTGTTTATGTTATTTGCGATTTGAACGAAATGTCATCCAAATGACCAACTCGGCTCCGTTTGAATATCTGCACCCGTTTACGTCAAATTTTCGATTACCTGCGCGTCGCCAAAGTTTTCAGGCAAGCAGTGCTTGTTTTGACGTGGCGCGACAAGACGTGGGCTTTTTGGAAGTAGAGATCGTTCATATCGATTTCAGCAAATTCGGGGGAAAAAATCATCGTGTTATATATTATAATTATTGATGGTGACGTCATTTGCTGCTGGATTTCGAAAGAAATAAGTCCTAATGATGCCGCCAAACAACAGTCCGCGCAAACCGCAAATTTTTGGGCTTCCTGAATTATTTAATTATCTTCAAGTTTAGAAATCCGCTATTAAGGAGTTATATTCAGTTTGAAGGCCGAAAAGAAGCGAAATTTCCAAAATTTTTTCAGAAAAAACTTTTAACCGATAAATGGTCCAAAAATTCGTACACATATTATGGTGTTTTTTATCAGTATTCTAAAACTAAGCATTAGTAAAAACATTTATTTGGAAAAGAACTACAGTTGATATCCGGAGCTCTTCTCAAAAAAAGGCGTTTTGCGTTGACCAAACCTCTGAGTTGAATGCTTTGAAAATAAAAAACCAAACAGATTTCGTTAAAATAATTGGGGCGTTCACAAAATGTCTTAAAGCATCGCAAAGTCGTAAAATTTTAAATTTTTATACTTGTTTAAATAAAAATTAGGGTTTTCACACGTCTCTTAAAGTTATAAGTTATAACGATTCGAAAACATAGTATTGAGAATTGTAAATGTGTAAACTCATTTTTGTATGTAATCCAACAACAAATTTTTGTTTAAACAAGTGTAAAGATTTAAAATTTTACGACTTTACGATTTAAGACAGGTTGTGAATACCCCAAATGTTAAATCTAGTAAAGCAAGTCGAATGAATTTCCCAAAGAAAAAATCGATTTTTGTCCAAAATTTCGGCCTGAAATTGTTAATAAAAAATATATTTAAGATGGTCGTGTTAAAATTTGAGACTGATCGTTTTAGCCGGTTTCGAGTGATGTTGGTCACCGACTTTTGAAACACAATTTGGAGTAAAAAGCGTTTATAGTTTGTGTCGTTTAGTTCCAAGCACTCCGAAAAGCGTTTTCAAATTTGCGTGTAACTTCGAAACTATTCACAGAAACATTAAAGAAAAAAGGAAAAAATCGATTTTTGGAAAATTATAACTGTATATAACCCCTAAATGGTAGACAAGATTGGTACGGATCCTTTTCTCCGTTGTTTAAAACAAATGTAAAATTTTCAATAATAATAAAATTAGTACTCCTTTATATAGGGAAAACTCCCTCTTGTTTCGTCATTGCTGGTAGCGCCAAATCTAACATCATTAAGAAATGAAACACAAAATCGATTTCCAGTTCGATGTAGTAAAAGTCATAACTTTAAGTCTGTTAAAGTAAGATGCCGCTCTGAGGCGGGTTTCGCAGAAGTAACATATATATTTCGATTAATCGGTTTAATTCTAAAATTTTTTTGCCTATAATGTAAATTTATAGAAATTTTAGGGTTAGGGCAAGAAAAACGAATAAGTAAAAATATTGGTATGCTAAACACCGAGAGCCCAACACGCTTTGCCGAAATTGTAGATTTTGTTGATTTAAAAAAGTAATGAGGAGTCGAAACGGATTTGGACTTGTAGTTTAAAAAAAAATATATATGATATTTATAAGAATGTATTTTTCTAAACATATTTATGTATACCACTTCTAGCAATTTTACAGTTAATTTCCACATCCCACAATTATCCATTTTCCAAACAAAATTTAAAAAAAAAACTTATCCATAGCTAAAGATTTTTAAAAGTAATTAATCACCACTAGAAGCTTTACATTCACTTTAATATATAATAATAACAACAATAATAATAACAACAAAATATAACTAGAAGCTATTACTGATAACATTTAATTGGCTTTTGATTGTTCTCTGTGACCCAAATAGAAAATAAACAAATCAAAGCCATTTCGATGTGAATGCTACGGTACTTCGTCATGTCTACGTCTGGAACTGTAGAAGCGATAATTTACGAGTTCATGCATATAGATTTCTATATATGCACTTAAGTATATACAAATTGCTAAGACGCTGCGCGTCTAGTGAAAGTAGAAGGGTTATCAGTTCTGAGTGAGACGTTAATTGAGTGCCCGCAAGTGCTTTGAGAATTCAAAGCACATAAAAATAGAAAACTTAGCGGCTGTCAGCAAGTGAAATATCAGCAATTTTGATACAACAAATAAATAAACTTGTTTAATAAATGGAAATAGATTAAGATAATAATGGAAATGAAAAAATTACTATGAAATGTAATGAGCGTGAAGTGATAATTACGCTTAAGCTTGCTGAAATGTCACACAATTTTTTTCAATCGAAATAGATCTGTTAAGCTCTAAATTTACAACTTAAAATCTTCAACTATATGAATATATGAGACTACTGTATATAAGATAAGAATTTTGTAAACTTTTTAATTTTTATTTTGATCTGAAAACTCTATAAAGCACTTTATATTTGTTATAGAGTATTGTCGTATTAAACTTCAGTACTACAGCAGAGACTGTCTCTCCTCCCCTCCGGTCATATTGTAAACTTTTCACAAATAATTATGGACATTTTAACTAAGGAAGTCTTTAGCAAAAGCTGAAAAATTGTATCCATGATCCCAGAGAAGTCAAAGTCCTTTCGTACGTGAAACGTATTTGGTCCCTCCTTCCACTGCTGTCTAATGTATGAATACTACCGAGGGAAGTAGTCTACCCAAAGTTAATCAATAGGAAGCACGTCGAACTCGCAAAAACTTAGTCGGCATTGCAGTTCGTTGATTCGAATATTGTGAGCTTTATAGCCACTTCCTACTCTGTCTCTTATCTCTGCAATGTGTCGTTAATCTGCTTAGAAAATTTTCATTTTAAAAACCTTACATAGTTTAGGTTTAGTGTTTCTTTTAATAATTTTAAAGCGTTTACTATCTTGACAAAAACGTTTTGTTTCTGAGTTAAATATTTGAAACATCGAAATTTAAGCAAGTTTCTTGACTGTAAAAGCTCATCTGAAAGTTTGCAAACTAAAACCTCCTATTCTTTAAATTTTTATATGTTTAGTTTCTTTAGAAAACATGTGACCTTTAAACCCAATGTCGATCTCTAAAAGCAATATTTTATGAAGCAGAATTTAAGCGGACTTCTTAACCGTGAAAACTCATCCGCAAGCTTGTTGCTTTCAGTATTCTTGAAATAAACTAACAACCAGATATTCTATAGATTTTTTTTCCTAAGAGAACACAAAGTCGACATCCAAAAAAGCTTTCCTGAGTACAATATTTTGTATACCAAAATTTAAGCATGCTTCTTGGCTATATATTTTACATTTTAAAAAGGAGACTCCTTCCGTTTTTCTACTTGCACGGAGTTAAGGCAGATATTTGGCAATAAGATCGGCTGTGGGACACAACACACACCCTAAATATTGTCGCTCTACTTCCTTGAAAATCTTAACAAATTATAAAAGGCATTACTCACGGAGTTACGAAAGCAGTTTGCTAAACATGACTATCTGAACACCTGATAAAATTTGAACTATTCTCTTTTTTTGCACTAATTTCGGTTGAAAAGTGTCAAGTTGTCAAACGACAATGTCCAAAGGACGGGGCTGGGCAGAACAATAAACAATTGAAAGGTGTTGCATGACAAATGTTTTGAAAAATGTTGCAAATAAACGGAAAAGACAACAGGAACTGAAATTGCCTGCAAATTTTGAATGAAAAAATTGTATGGAAAAACACAAAGAACTTCGCAACTGCAATCGGACACAATCAAATGGTTATTGAAGGGACATTGGGCACAGCTGGCAGCTGACAGGCAACGCAAGCAAAATGCGAAAATCGATCGCTTGGTCACTGATCAATGTTGGGATTGGCAGATTAATGAGCGTCACACCAAGCAGTGTTGGTTTCATGTATATAAAACTGTCCGTTATTCACGAAGGTACTTTGGGTAGCTAGAGCAATTTTCAATTGAAATAAAATTTGCAGGTAAATATAATATTAATTGACATGGTAGTTGCTTTCGCAAACTGACGGGTAGTGTTGGTATTATTTAAAGGAGTTATAAAATAGTAAGACTTTTGCTTCTTCATTATTACAAATATTTGTGCGTTTCATATATAAATTATTTTCCTTTTCCTCTTTTTATAATAGCATTGCGTCCTAAATGTAGGCTATACTTTATGTGAAAATTATTATAAATTCAAAATTGTTGCCTACATTTAGGCTTTTTTGTTATTGAAGGCAAACATCTCAAAAGGCAGGACAATATTTTTCAATAAAAAATAAATGGGAAGAGATACTAATCGTATTTACATTCCAAACGTAAGAAGAATACCCTGAAATCGATTTTTTATTGCCTTAAGCAGTAGTTTGTTAAATCTCAGAGTTATGAGTTTATATCGAACGACTACGTACATATTTTTGAAGACAAGTGAATATCACCTTTTTAAGTAAGCTCGGAGTTTTTTTTTTATACATATATTTCGAGTCCAAATGGCATCATATTTCAAAATGTGAGATTTTATTTTCAAAACTATATACACATCTCTGCCCAACACTTTAAACAATAATTTAGTGACGCAGTGTGAAATCTCAAGTGCTCTCTGCGCTTTCAAAATATCCATACCAGATAACGTCAGAGTTACAAAAGTAATTTTCTATTTTTTTTTTTTCTCTCAAATCTGTTTTGACTAGTCCCTAGCACGATGGAACGCATAAAACCTATATGGCGTGGCGTCTCGGGTAGCACATGTCAACATGGCCCGAAATAATAAAAACTACAGCAATTTGAATAGCAACACTATCCCCCGCTGTTTGTACTCATGTGTTTTGTGGCAAGCAAACAAGTGTGCAACACGTGCGTTCCAGGAATTTTTCGAGAGGCTCACAGAAATTTGAAGCCCTTTAAGGTTTGGTACTTATGTGCAGACATATGGGTTTACTTATATAGTATACTACAGCATTTATATTTCTTGTAGAGTCGTAAAAGTGTTTTGAAACACTAAAATTGTATTACAATAACAATTCATATCCGTACAACCAACACAGATTGGTTAAGGTGACAAAACAATTATTCGAATCTTCTCCGAACTTCAACAGCTCGAGCTAGAACAGACCTGGAAACTGTACAGTTTTACACCTCGGCTCTTCAGCGAATTTGCTTATTTAGACTTGAACGGTTTGAGAGATATATACATACATTAAACCTATTAAAGGGCAAGACTATGCCAATTTTTTTTTTTAATTTAACTCTGAGGTGCTCCCATCGTTAGATGAACAAATCCAAGTCCAGCATGTTTCAGAACCCTGAAAGAGTATTTCAAGCAAGAGAGCAAATGTTAGATAGAACCATCCAAAAACTATGCTGTCTGTGTCAGCAGTCATTTCAGACTACGTTAGCAAAAGCAGTTTCGTGTGCCGCTCGATTTATCTTGTGTATGCCACAACTCTTATTAATAGTATCTTATTAGTCTCAGTTTTTCATAATGGGATTTGTTTGTTTGGACTTCTCAGAGGTTGGAAAAAAAGTTTGAATCTATTTCTTTACTCTTCCAGCCTACCCTCTTTCAAAAACCGCTCCTTGAAACCCAGTTGTTCCTCACAATAATTACATAATCTTTCAAAAGGAAATGGAAATCGAGAAAATTTCCTCACAATAATTGTGAATTATACTTATTTTGTCAGAGATCGTTTTCGAATGTTTCGAATATAATACTTGAAATCGTTTAAGAACGGATTCAGATCGAATATATTCTTTGATTTCACATATGATTGTTATTAAAAACGTTCTGTGATGATTTTATCCAGCATGGATGATTCGGATATATTTAGTGATATTATATATGTAGTTTAGTTTTACTAAAGTTGATGGAATCCCAACATGTTCTTATTTGATGGATAGACTCTTTCATTCTAACTCAGTACTGACTCAATGTAAATGTTCTATACTAACAACTATTGGACAGTTTTAGTTAATTCGGTCACTAACTCCCAGAAAGCTTTTCACTATCAATCTTGGGCCAACTTAGGAATTTCAGAAAAAATATCTTTGGAATTTTGAAAGAAAATTTTCTATTCTAAGTAAAAATCTCAATAGTTAACATTCAAGCGTGGATAATCATTGATTGCGACACTAAAGACAATGTGCAGATGACTTAAATTTTTAAAAATTTTCCATTTTCTGGTAAACATCAAAACTCAAAACGTTTGTTCTATTAGTAGTCTTTCTTCAAATAATAAGCTTAAATGCAGTTGCGAATTCTACGTGATTTAGGTGAGACATGCCTCACACGATTTTCATTGGCTTAGCTTTTCGAAGAGGCCAAACAAAGCGGCAATCATAAATGCCTAAACTTGACATGAACTACAAAGAATTTGAGTTAAGACTTTGCTGACCTAAATATCCGACATATTCGTATGAACAATAAAAACTACAATCTGTGTATAAAAGTCATAATGAAAAGCATAACAAACCAAAGTCAAATGTCGCCTGCCAAGTGTTAACTGCGTCAGCTTAGATGAAAATGAACAAACGGCAAAGAAGGAGCAACGAGAACTTGAATTTGTACAAAGCAACAACAATATTTTGTAACAACAATAAGCTAAAGCAGCAACCAACGCCGATGAGAGATCACTCAGTCAAATGGACTGACAAGCGGGTGGCAGCGCAACAGATTTTCAGCATAATTTTTCACAATTTTCAGTATACTTTATATGTACATATGTACGTGTATATATATGTATATTTTTGTGCGTTTCCATGAAGTTTTCTCGAAAATAGTTTATTTTTTAAACTTTTATTATTTTTCATGAACAAATATGCTTGTATGTAGCTTTTATGCAGCGGCACAACGCTATTATGATGCATTATGCGTACGCATGTTGGCCCCCTGCTTTGCAGCGACCCCAATTTAATTGTTTTATGTTTCACAGAAGCGCTTAGATGCGCATACATGTACGTATGTGAATATGTATGCACTTACACATACACATTTCTTCTAATAAATGCATATCTTCACCTAGTGGATGCTTCCACTACCCGCCAGCGATGCACAGCTGCAGTCACAGATGCTCCAGTTGGAGTGGGGAGGGCGTACATATGCCCATACAAACATGGTTACCTCTATGTCTGTATTGTGTGATGCAATTTGTAGTGTCTATAGAAAATATCGCATTGTTTACATTACTTCTTTTGTTTGTAAATATTGAATAATTTGGAAAAATTTGTTGCTGAAACAGAAAAGAAATTTACGCGCAGACTATATTCAGGCATATTGTTGAAAACTTGTTGTTAGGTATTGATACCGCCAAAGACGTAGCAGACGTCAATTCATAATAAGTGTAAAATTTTCAAAATTCGATTTATTGTGACAATTTTGTGAATTTGATCTACTATGGGACTAAAGGGACCATTAGCTTGTGACAGATCTAAAATATAGACCCAATAACAGATATCTTCCTATCCAGAGGCGGCTCGATAACTGAAACCGCAGGTATGGAATAACACAGAAAGAGCTAGTGAACCTTAAGCGAAATACAAAGATAACAAAAAGACAGTCCAATGAATACCATATCTGACGTAAGTCCATCATCTAGTTGTTAAAAACTTTTCGTTATTGTTGAAGTCATAGTGTAGAAAGAAACCAAAAGTTCTATGGGCCGCACACAGAAATGAAATCAAAATTAAAATAAACCGTCAATCTGTAAGCAACCCTTCAGCATCTTTTGCTGTAATTTCTAACGTCATGTGAATAGAAAATCGATCTCGATATTGCTGAAATTAACTTCGTTAGGTTAATAATTTGGCCACTATCAATACTTATCTCAAATACTGGAGGCCCGCTTGCTAATAGAAGTGAGCTGCTCATGGATCCAACAAACAGAGCAAACTCGAGGAAGCAAACACAAAACTCTGGCAAGATCGAAAGAGAGAGTACAAGTTAAGGTAAAAAAAAAAATAAAGATGTAGAGATATTAAGCAGCCAGGGAACATGGCGAGGTGAACTACTATGTAACTATGTAACAGATGCTTTCCAGCCGCAAGTATTTCCGAAAGTTCTTATGGGAAAAATAGAGAGACAAAAAAAAAAAAAAAAAAAAAAAAAAAAAAAAAAAAAAAAAAAAAAAAAAAAAAAAAAAAAAAAAAAAAAAAAAAAAAAAAAAAAAAAAACTTAATTGCGGCTTCAAAATGTAGCATGTCTGCAACCTTTGAGCCTTAGAACTGACCTGCAATAGGCCCGTCGGAAACCTTTCCCTGCCGTAATCCGATAGCAGTATCCAGGTAAGGGAAATATCCTTGACGGAATCAGAGAATGTTAAAACCTATATGGTGAAACCAATATGGTGCTAATGTATTTTAAGTCCGCCTATCGATCTAAAAACAATCAAACCAAAAATGTAGGCAGGTAAGTCCCCAGACCAGGTATCAAAATCTTCAGAGATGAGATCTTCTTTAGGAATATGGATGTAAACAAATGATGAACTGATGGGTTCATGGCAGTAACGGGAACCGTAGTCATATGGTGTTTGAAGTAAATATAAAAATGTCTTCAATTGCATCAACTTTGCCTTAAACCTACACAACACCTTTGCTAATCTGAAAGCTCTAAACACGGTTTAGGACTGTACAAAAAGTAGTCAAAAAAGTAAACCCCTTTTGGATTCATATAATGCTGATACTTTTTGAGCTATTGGGAATCTAGTAATAACAGAAATTTTCAATTTCATCAGATATGAACATATGTTGTACTGAATGACAACTGAGATTCAGGTTGTTAACAACGCTGGTGTAACAACAGACTTCCATTGGTTCCAAATACTTTTAAGGCTTTCTGTTACCTTATTTTCAGGGTTAACTCAAGTTGCAGTGCTATCATGTTAACAGGGACCAGTGTTATTGTGGAGAACGTTGATCTGAAAACAGAAACCTAGAAGCGATAATTAATTGAAATTAGACACAGAAGACCTCTTCTTTAACAAAAATCTTGTCTTTGTGGTTTTTTCACAAATCCGAGAATCTCACAAACTGGAGGATCTATTTCCTGTTTAAAATCGAATCTTCATTTATTTTCATCGTCTTTGAAACATGTTAGATACTTGTAAGACATTTGATTTCTCACATTTTGAGTACTTTGTATATAATCGTATGTTAATTTGAAATCAATCAACCAACCGATGCCATCAACAAGTGAACCATAGCGAAATTACTTATTAAGAAGCCACACAGTGACGCACCCAATTTGCTGCAGTCGTCTCCAGCTGCAATTGGAAAGAAGAAAGAACAAAATTGCTTCTTCACTAAGCAATTAGGGTGAGGCCACAGCGGCGCAAGCAAAGCGTTAAAACGCTTGTACAAGAAACGGTTTTATTGCTGCTTTTAAATCAGTTTTAATTATAATTTACAGGTTAGCGATTGAACAGGGAAGGCACGGCGATGGTTGAAAGATAGGCAGGTTAAATGGCAACTCACCCTCGCGCAGTACGAGCTGGTGTATAAATTTGGTGGCATGCAACAGCAACTCATAAACGAGGGGTCAGTGAAAAGCGATAAAATTTAACAACTCAACGCGTTGTTGAAAGAAGAAAAAACAGCGTTTTAAGAAGCTTGAAAATGTAAGAAAGGGAAAAAGCTAAATTATGCAGTGCGTCACGAAATTGCAGCAAATTATTGAACGATAAATGAAAAAAAGAAAAAAAAAGTATGAAAAACCCCGCTATTTACTGCCTAACTGAATTTTGTAGGCGTGTCGTAGATAATAAATTTGTAAATTTGGAAAACCACAACTTTTTAGCCACCACTCGCTCAACAACCACTAGCACTAACATAAAAAGCGCGCACTCGCTTGCCACTTCTTCACTATAATTTACTTGCAACATCGTATGCGCCGAGCATACAGGGGTCAGCGTTGCATTTATGCATGTAGATTAGGGCGAATATAAATTTTGTGTGCAACTCTGCGTAGCAATTCTTCCCGCGCATGCCTGGAGGCGTCTTGAAACGCTTGTCATTTAGCGCTAATAAACAACTTGTGTTCGCGAGCTCACTCCGCTCATCCCACACACAGTCAATACCGTTTGGTCAGTCGGTTTAGTTAGTCAATCATTTTGCTATTTCCCACGCATTTTGCGGCAAAGCGGTTCTTTGATTTTTCACGCCTCATTGCGTATGTTGGTTACGCTTGAGTAGCTTTAGCGAAAGGGTTTTGAGGAATCATAATTATTTATGATGCAAAAATTAGGTGGAAGTTAAAGGTGAAGAAAAGAAGTGTTCACAAGAAACAGCAATTATTATTAAGTTTGATTGAGTTGCAGTGGATTCGTGGGAAAAGTATAGCGAAGTTTTGTATAACACACACAAATGTTTTTAGGCGCTCCTTTAAAGAAATCTTAAGGCTTCCTGTCGTTGAAACATATTCTGGTAGACAGTCATATACTAGGTTATGCTTGAATGGAACAATTAAACTCGTTAGAAATTTTGGGTATAAAAATCTTGTAATGGGCTAATATGTAAGACAAAAACTTTTTTTTTTTCTTGACTTTACGAAAAATAAATTTCACTTTATATTTTAAATGCCATTTGACGATGAATTCGTTATTCAGTATATAGAAAAGTACTTATGTTGGGGTAGATTAAAATTCAGTATCTGCTCTAAGGGGACAAAAAAGGTGAAAAAAGTTAGCCTATCAAGGAGAGTATCGATAAAATTGGTCAAGTCGAAACTTTCGGACTAAAGATTTGTTAGCAGGTCGCAAATAAATAACTAAGGAGTCCAAGAACCAATTTTTATGAAAAACAAAAAACTTAACCTCAACAGCACAGGAACTACAAGGAAATTACTCTTCAGACGTGCATTTGATATAACATAAAAGCATATACATATACATAAGAAGATCTTAATCTTGATTTTGATCGAACAGTTTGCGCGACAGCTATATACTATCGGCGGTTCCGATTTGTGTAAAATTTCAGATCGATATATATGTGGGAACAAGAGATGATGATACGTTATGCTTGACGTCCAATTGCAGAWGGGATTTATTTCTTATTCGTTATAACTTAAGAACTAGTAAGAATACAATAATAAAAGGAATGAAGGATTAAAAACATATGATAGCGTTGCCTTTAGGAGTTAGGTAGAGTTGTATTTTAGGAGTGCTGCGCCGAAGATTAAATTAACGCCGTAATGATCATTCGAGGTTGCCACATATATATCTCAAAAACTGAGGTATACTTCGCGTATATGCAGACGAACATGGCTAAATCGACTTAGCTCGTTACGCTAATCAATTGCATATACGAGTATATTTTATATGGTATCCGAAGTTTCTTTTTAAGTGTGCTTGGGGCAAATTTAATATAAAACACAATTTAAATAATTCAATGTATTTATGTTGGGGTAGTTCAAAACCTTATATTAGTATAGTCTTGCGGTACTTTCGCTAGTTGGCGCTGGCAGCGCGTAGTTCTAGTTTTATTCGTCGCATCGTCATGCTATACCTTTTTGGAAAGCTCATTTCACGCCCTAATACATGCTTAATTGCTTGTCGTTTCTTTCAAGTCGTTCGTGAGTTATAGCGTCGCAAACATGGAGCAAAATAAAGAGAAAATACGGCATATTTTACAGTACTACTAGATAAAGGCAAAAATGCATCTCAAGCCGCCAATAAAATTTGTGCAGTTATGGACCCGATACAGTTTCCATTTCCACCGCACAACGATGGTTTCAACGTTTTCGTTCTGGTGTAGAGGTGGTCGAAGGTGCGCCATACTCCGGAAGGCCTGTCGTCGAAAATTGCGATAAAATCGCTGAATTGGTCGAAAGAGACCGGCATAGTAGCAGCATCGGTCAAAAGCTGGGCATGAGTCGTCAAAAAAAGTTGTATGAACACTTGAAAATTCAATAAAAATACCGCAAGACTTTTTTGACAACCTAATATATATTTGATGACATGGTACAACCAAGAGGAAAGGGTCATTCCAGACATCTCAATATATCCACAATATGGCGAACTAATATCGATACAATTGATCACAATTCGTTATATTATAGAAAATATATCTGAAATCATGCCTCAGTGAGTTCCTCGTCAACATAAGCCCAATCCATAGGGATACTCAGGCTGTTCTTTGTTTGTTGGTTGGTTAATTAGTTCGTGGGCTAGTTGAAAGGTTTCGCAAATGACCACCATTCAAAAACCCGATAGATGTAATAAAATTCCCAACTTTTGCCACCCTAGTAGCCCTATTTTTTTCAGTTGAAGTATGCGCAGACATAAAAGACCTTACATAATCTGCTGATGCTGGGTATTCGTAGTCTTTTTTAGAAGAATATTTTTATATTTTTTAGTCTGCCTACCTTCCCACTACCCCGCAATATTTTTTTCCGAATCAGTGTGTTAAATTCTGTTTATTTTGTTCGTCGTTTTGTTTTAGGAACGGCTCACTAAAAACTTGCAGACGCTTCCGCGACTTTCAGCAGATTTATTCAAATAAAACGTCAGATCACCTAGCTTAATATTTTATATTTTAAACATATGTATGCACAAAATTAATCACTGATATGTAAAGCTTAATAACGATAAAATTATAATAACGACCTCAAATTACCAATTCGATTTCAAATCGAATCAAAAATCAGAATTAAAATAATTTATGACTGTAACTTGATAAATAAGCTTAGAAAATTTTAACGCTCACAGAAAACATCCAAAAAATGTTAAAAATGTATTTATGCATATATGTATACTATATATGAAGCTCAGCAAAGAAAAACGAGAATTAAATATACTTATAACTTGACCACTGAAGGAAAGAAAATTAAAATCAACACTTTTACATTGGTCTGCAACGAAACGTATTTATGATTTCATTTTACAATTTGGTACAAAAACTCAAGTATTCAATTTGATGTAACAAAATAACTAAAATGGCAATAAAAACAAACGTAACAACGATATACTACTCATTGAAATTCTTTAAGCGCACATTATGGCTTATTCTGGTCATTTGGTCGCTGTTGCTCGCTTTTAGTGGCAAAGTGTGGCAAGCAAATGTCGTAAATCAAGATTACAAAGCGAACAGAGTCGTACTTTAAAACACTTTCAATAATCAATATGAGTTGCTGGTGGAGTGGAGCGGCTAAGCGGTCACTAAGTCGCACTAATGATATCCAAACAAACAATAAACACACCATCAGAGCACTAAACAGCAGTTAAAACTGGAGAGTATTACTTCGTTAAGCACTCGATTTATAGCTGGTCGTATGTTTCAGGTGCCAATAATTAGTATATAGCTTTAATTATTAAAAGCAAAATATTTTTATAACTGTAAATGGAAGTGAGTGTGACCATGGAGCTTCTGTCAAACACTGTGGAGGCCAAAGTGTTTCTCCTCTCCTTCTCAAAATTTGAAATTGAAAGTTATCTCCGAAAAACTAATACAGCTGTGCAAACCGACGTTGAGCAACACCAAATGTGATGGTTTCAGACAAGGCGACTTCCTATCGTGCGACTTCTCCAATCTGATTCTGGAGAAAATAAATTCGAGCTGTAGAACTTAATCGAGTAGGTACAATCTTTTTTATAAGAGTATACAGCTGCTGGCGTATGCCGATGATATGATATTGATATCATCGGCCTCAACACCCGCGCCGTTAGTTCTGCTTTCCCCAGACTGGAGAATTAAGCAAAGCAAATGGGTCTGGCAGTGAACGAGGGCAAGACGAAATATCTCCTGTCATCAAACAGGCAGTCGTCGCACTCGCCACATGGCTCTCACGTCACTGTTGACAGTGATAATTTTGAAGTTGTAGACAATTCCGTCTATTTAGGAACCAGTATAAAGACCCCCAACAATGTCAGCCTGGAAATCCAACGCAGGATAACTCTTGCCAACAGATACTACTTCGGACTGAGTAAGCAACTGGGTAGTAAAGTCCTTTCTCGACGAAAAAAATCAATCTCTATAAGTCACTCATTTTTCCCGTCCTGCTATATGGTGCAGAGGCTTGAACAATGACAACAACTGATGAGTGGACGTTGCAAGTTTTCGAGAGAAAGGTTCTGCGAAAAGTTATGGTCCTTTTCGCGTTGGCCACGGCGAATATCGCATTCGATGGAACGATGAGCAGTACGAGATAATGATGACGTTGACATAGTTCAGCAAATAAAAAGACAGCAGCTACGCTGTCTAGGTCATGTTGTCGGAATGGAAGAAAATACTCCAGCTCTGAAAGTATTCGACGCTGAACCCGTCGGGGGAAGCAGAGAAAGAGGAAGACCTCCACTCCGTTGAAAGGACCAACGCCTTCTGGGCGTAACAAGACTCATCTTCTTCAACTAAACTAATCCGTATCCTTAAGGGGTTACATGTGTATTCTCGGGTAAAAATCGGGATTTTTTCTACAATGTTTTTCTCATATAAAAAATTAAATACTTTATTAGATTTTTTATTTTTACAAATTTACACTTTTTGCAAAGATATTTTGAAAATATCCCTCAGAAGAAAGACCAGCCCGCGTTGGCTGGATAACTCCTTATCATCGTCATTTATAGTGAAAATAATTGTTTTAGTTAAAATCTAAACTAAGAACTTAGACCAAGAAGAAACCAAATTCATCGGCATTCAAGTCTTTAGGAATTGTTTCTCAAAGATTTGTGTAGAATTTCAAGAAGATCGGCTGAGTAGCTCTCAGGAAATATTGCCCACCGACTTGAAAAACACAGTTTCGAGAAAAACGTGTTTAAAGGCGATGCACTTAGCCTAGCTAGCCTCGAGCGCACACGTTTTCAAATCTGTATCTCCGAAACTATTATTCAGATCAACCTACAAGTTCAGAACAATAATCTAGAGGTGTTGTAAGAAATAAACAATCGATTTTTTTAAAACCCGTAAACCTATGTAACCCCTTAAAAAGCCTCTGGTGTTAAGAAAATATTAAGAACGAAGACCAGAATTTTCACAACACATTGTATATGATTTGTGAAAATTACATAACCGGGTTGTATGTATACAATCGAAATATTCAGAAAATGAAAACGAATATCGAAATTTGCACTTAAATTTGGGGTATGATAGACTTTCGTTTATAGTATCCGTCTAGATATGTATCTATTTGACTTTTCTAAATATTTTTGGGGCATCAATTCCTTATCATCGAATTTTTAATTTAAAATATATGACAGCTGACGTCATACACACTTCCAAAGTGTGCTCGGCACGCACCGCCAAAAAAAAAATACGTATATTTAAATAGGAGATCGATTTATAAACATAAGGCTTTACGAAAATAAACTAAACTTGATTTTTATGCCACTAATTTAAAACACATATTGATGGCAAGTCATTTACAAAAATTCTGTTTTCCATTGCCCATTCGATGAAATATGATCGCTTTTACACGATCATCAACCCCAAAAGTGGGCTTTAGCACCTTTAGCTTGCATAAAAGAGGAGCCGATAAGAGGCACCCTGCTGCATATACATACATTAGGTGCAATGCGAAGTCAAACAAACAGCAAGCGAAATGACCTGAAATCACCTCGTTGTAGATAAAACCGGCCTAACAACAACAGTACTAAAAGTTGAAATCTCTTTTGGGCTCGTCCCCTCAGTCTTTGTTTGTTTTATGTTTTTGTTTAAATTATCGCATTGCAATTGCATTGTCCGCGCGGCTGTCGCGTCGTTCGTTGCCTACTTTTCGTCTCAATTACACTTTGGACCTTTTTTGTTTGTTCTTCATCGACAGCATATTCCACACCCTAAAGCAGTGAAGTGATTATATTTATATCATGGTAGCTATGTATCTGAAGGTCTACATACATACATGCATATGTTTGATTGCATGTGCTCGGAGGACCAAGTGTGTTTGTCTCTCTTAAATACATAAATATATTTCACTTTCTTCGATTTCATTGCCCTTTTTTTGTTCCCTTTCAGACAAGTTTCACCTGCGCCACACCTGATCTTTAACATCACCCTCTCTAAGGGGTAGTTGTCGGCATTTGAGCATGTTTGAACTTGTTCCTGACCATGTGTGTAAAGTACTTTAGATATTTTTATGTTGATTACATAAAGATAGTGAAGGATCGTATCGTATTTTGATATTTGTTGAGTGGGGTCCGAACAGAATTGTGGATTTACTTTTGTTATGAGGTCATATGATCCTTTGAAGTTCACAAAACCGCCACTTAGCGATTTTAATTAAGTGGGGTTGTTCCGCAGTAACCTAAAACGATCACAAGAGTTAATAACGGGTGATCTAAGTAGTGGTAATGGTCAACATAATCGCCCTACTGAACGTACTATTCGCAACACCATCACCAACACATCACCCATCTTGAGACTCTGCATTTATTATCGGATTCGACCGAATAGACCACGTCCAAAGTCGATTCGGCGCCGATCGCAGCAATCGGACTGACGTATGGAACGACTTGGCGCCGTATACGTCAAGATCTAAAATTTAAAGGCAACAAAATACTGTTTGTGCAAGAACTGAAGCCGCTCGATCTTCACAAGAGATAGTGCTTCGCTCTATTGGCTCTTGAAAAGTTCCAAAAGCCAAATTTTGTTGAGCGATGAGCCCATTTCTGGCTTAATGTATGTATTGCAATATCTAAACAAGAAAAATCGAAGCATTTGGAATGAAAAACAGCCTGAAGACTCAAGAGCTGCCATCCATTGGTGTGGTTTGCGGGCCGGTGAAATCATCGGTCCATATTTCTACAAATCTTATGCTGTTGAGAACGTAAACATCAACTGTTATCACGACATAATAACCGACTATTTGATGCCTGAAACTGAAGCTCGTGAACTCGGCGACATTTGATCTGAACAAGACGACGCTAATTCTCACACATCGCATCGATCAAGTGATTTATTGAGAGAACACTTCGCTGAACAGATAATTTCACGTTTAAGGCCGATCGAATGGTCACCAACATCCTATGATATCACACCGTTAGACTTTTTCCTGTGGATCTAAAGTCTATGCCGACAATCCCGTTTCGAATGAGGCCTTGAAGCAAAACATCACGCGCGTCATGCGCCAGTTACCAGTTGAAATGCTCGAGTGAGTAATCTAAAATTGCACTCAGCGGATGAACCATCTGAAACATAGCCGCTAACAATATTTGAAAAAGATAATCATCAAAAAATAAATGCCAGAGAATGTTCTTTCGAATGATAATTAATATTCGCCATTAAATTTGAAGTTTATGTGTTTGCTCTGTTGAAAAAGTAGGAAACCTCGAAAAGAATTACCCTTTATAATACAAATTTGATTGTTATCCTTTCACGATAACAATGAATTTTTAATTTTTTCTTAATATTTTTGAAATAAGATGTGGCCAACTCCTGAAGATATTCCTCTGATTTGTGATCTGTGAAACTGGCAAGAGTATAAAAAGTTCAGTAAGATCCGAAATTACCCATTCCTTGAAAATAAATTTGCTGGAAAAATTAATAAAATATATTTAGACCTCTTGTTTGTGTGACATATATATACATACATATACCATATCTAAAAGATCATATCAGATTTCTGAATCAACTATCATAAATATCATATCAATATCATAAATAAGTTAAAAATAATTGCAAATTATGTATGAAAGCCTTCTCCCACAACAATTTATATAGTTTTAATAAGTTTATAGCGACAAGGTTTTCTACCTACCAAATTTGCCTGTAGCACAAGAACAACAATATTTGCAATCAGCTATAATGATAAAGTGACAGCATGGCCCATGCATATGTCATGAGGAGTACAGGTGTTCAAAAACCACGCATAAAGGCGTACACCCATACATACATACATATATGTACAAATAAAAGCGCATGACAATGACAACAAAATAACAGCAACAGCAAGTTTTATAGCAACAATACAACAAAATCATTGACACAGACAACAACAACAAGAGTGGAAAGGTAACCAAAACCAGAGCCAACTTTGCGCGCAGTCATATCGGCTTCAATATTTGCTTTCAATATTTTGTTTTAATTATTTATTTTCTCCTTGTCTGCATCTACTTTTTCGTCGTCTTTAGTGGCGTACTCGTACAATGTACTTTTCCTTACTACACTATTTATACACTTATATCTAAGTGGCGCACATGAGGGTAGGTTGGGGTAAGCACGTTGCATGTGTAGCCTTAACTACAAAATTACAACTCTGCATTCAAACATATGCGTAACGTGTTGAGTTTTTGTTGTGATTTAATTTTTTTTTTTTTTTTTTCGCTTTTGTTTTTGTGTTCATCAAAACGTTTGGCTACCATTTGGTATCGAATGACGATGTACTCACTGCTGATGTACACTGACAGATAGTGTAACTGGCGGACTTCATCAGCTGCACGAGCAACCAAATAGGCTAAACGTTCGACCGCTGCAGTGTGGACAGACATTGGACAGTGCCGCCTAAGTGACCGTGCGCCCAAGACTCTTACTACACGGTTGATGTCTACTTACTACTTTTACATATATACATAGAGACATACATATTTGTTGCTTTCAATTTCTTTCTTTCTTTTTTGCAGCTCACTTGATTTGTTTGCCTGTCCGCAAACGCAATATAAGTCCATTTGTTGAACGCACACAGAAACATATAGACACCTATTTATATTCGTAAGTTGGCCCTGTCGCTGGTTTGAATTGATTGTGAGTTTATTTGTCCATATAATACATACATATGTATGTATGTTATTTATATTTGTCTGCTCGTTGCGTGCACGCATCCCTGCACTCGATAGTCAGACTTATCAAATAAGCGCAGAAACTCCTTAAATTGTGCCCGGTTGAGCCAAATATGTAATTAACCCTTGGTTAGTGCGTTGGGTTTAACAAAGTGTGAACTTATGACTTTTATGTAGAAGTCAAATATCTGGTAGACATATTGATGTGGATCATCTTGGGAGATGGAAGTTTCTATCAGAGAATACTCCACCATGAGGCTTATTACCCATGTAATGTATAGTGAAAAGTAACAGCACTTTAAAGAGAATTTTGAAACCATTAAATCCAGCCCTCGGATTATAATTTTTTAGATTTAATTATTGTCCGTTTGTAAAGATCGTAAACCTGAAAAGGCTCACTTGTAGTTCAAGAGGTCTTGTATTGCAAACGATGAACCAGACTTGTCTTTCCAATTTCCAATATCGGTTTTAGATTCGCCTCGAGGCTACAATTTCGAAAGCACTTCATTTGGAGTATGTATATGTACATACAGGGTTTGTCCGGAAAGTAATGGGACTGATTTTGTCCCATCGCAAAAGTACTTCGGAGCCTGTGCGCACCGACTGGATTCGGTAGAATTCGTTTCTAGCTAAAGAACGAGTGGATGGTCAGTTATCTCCGAACACCTGGAGAGTCAGGACAAACATTTTCGCTCGACGTGTTTCTGTATGTGGGGCAAGCTGAAAATACAGCGTTCGTTAGAGCAAAGGTACGCGACTAAATTCTGAAACTCGGTAAATCTGCGACAGAAGCGTTTGATATGATCAAGCAGTCTTACCCAGATGTGATTTTAGTAAGAAAAGGTGTGTTTCGGTGGCACCAGGTCTTTTTGGAGGGCCGGAAAGAGGTTGCTGATGAATAAGCAAAGCCAAAGTGAAAACGATGCTCATCGTCTATTTTGATGTCTAAGGCATCGTCCAACTTTTTTAGTTTCCTTGGTAAGCATTTTGAGCTGACAGAGGGGATCCAAGCAGAATGCACATCGACTCTCGAGGATATTCCGCAGAATGCCTTCCGTGACGCCTTCAATGCTTGGAAATCGCGCTAACAGCGCTGTATCGACGGAGAAGGAGCGTTGAAAGTTGCTAAAGAATTTTAACTATTGATTCAATAAATTTTTTTAAAACGTCTCATTGCTATTACTTTCCGGACAAACCATGTGCCTGAGAACCAGTGACAATATTTTATTTAGTTTTACTTTTTGATCTATTGACGTGAGTTAGAGGTAAGAAATTTTAGTAGACAACTATGTTTTAGTAGACAACTAGGTCAAGATTTTCTCAGTTTTTCAGACTGCAAAAATCCTTCATGATTCTCCGAAAAACACTGTCAGGCCTGTTCAACCTCAACACAATTTTTTGTCAGATGAAAGTTGGACATCTAACCTCGCCATAAGAGTAGCTTGGTGTCAGTTGAACTGTTTTGTGTTCAATTCAGGGTTAACCTTAGGTTCAAAAGTACCTACTTGAAACACTCTTACTCTATACACCAGCAAATACGAGCGAGTCCCTGGTATTCTCTCCTCTTATCCTTTCATGCACTATGTGTGTGTGTAATATCAGAGCAACTGTTTTTCCAATCATTGTCGAATATGCATTCCACTTATAGGCATAAGTTCTTACAAATTTACACATATTCATATGTATATATATATCTATATATATGTTTATATCTGGACCTAAACAATGCTTTTGCTGTTTCTACGCAATTGTCAGATTCTTTGTACTGCATTTGCAGTGGTGATATCGCCGTCGTTGAGAGAGGTAGGCAGGCGGATAAGTCAGTCAGTAACGAACGGTATCAGTGAGGCACAGCTGGTCACCAAAAGCGACCACAATCAACTACACTGCACATACATATGTACGTACTATACGTGTAAGTAGTTGATTGACCGACTGACTGAACGCCAAATTGACTGGCTCGAGATGATGGTGGCGTCGTACGTCGAACATACGCCAGCTCGCATGCCCCACTGCAGAACGTGTGCTCTACAAGTGAGCTACGCCACGCATGATATGCGCGGGGCTGACGCCCCATCATTGCAGTTTCGTTAGTTTTCGGATTAGACTGGTTGATTCGTTGCATCGCTGAGTGCAGGTTGCCAGAGCTCTCCCGCTTAAAAACGTTTAACGTTTCTCCTCTTTGGTTGCCAGCGCGTCGGTTTTTTTTGGTATACTTTGTTTGGTTGGATGGATGACCAAAGGTACCTGTCTATCAAAATGTGTTTTACAACAGCTCGCAAATGACGTCGTTTTCTTATGTGCCATTGTTGTTGTTGCATACGTTTGAATAGGGCTTAATCGTTGCACTATCACGATTTCTTTGTCGTTTCTTTTTGTTGATTAGTTTCATTTGTGGTTTTGTTATTAGTAGAGGTTCATTGAGAATTGTTCTTGTCTTTTTTGTAGTTATTGGTATTAAGCTAGAGAAGAAAATATTTTCTGGATTCTAGAGTAACATTTATTGTGTCCGAACTTATAATAGTTCGACACATTGTCACTAGTGTTTTATATTCTCGAACTAATTGCAGATTAATATTCAAATATTTCAGAACCAAGATAGCGTCTCAATCAAATAATCTAGTCAACTTTGAATCTTAAGAGCTTATGCTGCGGGTTTAAGTTCTATTGCCAGATCATCTGTCGAAAATATGTAAGCCGAAAGGATGTTAAGGACTTGGGATTTATGGTAATCACAATGGATTAAATGACAGAAATAGATGTAAGTTTTGTTAGTTGGAGTATAATAACTTCGGACTTCGGTGATAATTGCTAATCGCGGAGAACTTTTTCGATTTGTCCAAATTGTTCAAAGAGGTTCGAGAACGCGTCACGACGAACCACGCTTAGAACGGTCATTAACATTAAATGATGATCAAGACATAAAGAAAATGAAAAAATTATTGCTGAAGAATCAACGTTTATCAGTCTGAGCTCTTACTCTCATCGTTGTAATAAGAAAGAATGATTTAAAACCAGTTTGAAAGATAGGCGCGAATCCAAGGAAAGTGAAAGCATGATTGGTTACAATTTTTTTTTTTTTACTAACAAAAAAGCGTCGCGTTAAGGGGTTATATCCACTTGTGAGGCAGAAAAAACGCGTTTTGGTTTTTTTGTGAATTTTTTCCAAAGAGGCATTTTATTTTATACATTAATGGAATACATGTACTTAAAATAAATTTAATGTACTTTAATAATCGGCGGTTTATTTAGAAAAATATTGGATCCCCTAGCTCCTGTAGATGATCTGCGTAGACACGTCCAAACAAAAAACAGTGCTTGGCGGTGAGCTAGATACCTCTGTGTTGTGTGAAAATTTCAAACCGATCGGCTTAGCGGTTTCGGAGAAATTATCCTCACCGACTCTGAAAACACGGTTTTGAGATGAACGCGTTTAAAGTTTTAATTACTGCGCCCTCAGCCTATACCTGACCTCCATGAATGTCAATGATGATTTCGGCTGATTCATGATGAATTCAGGCACAGTTTCGTCCGATGGAATTTCCGGTGATCACGAATTTTGATTGGCACACATGTTGATCGTCATTTATGTCCTCACGACTCGAAGCTCATTTTTGCACCGCAATTGCTGACACTTAAAACGCAATAACTTCACTTTCAATCAATGAAATATCATGGAATTCTCACTGGACAATCAATAAATATAGCAGATTCTAGAGCACGAGATAGCGCCACCAGGGGGTGCTAGATTATAATAGTCCTGTTTACTTTGGAACGCTCCTTGTACGCTCACCCGGTGTGTATAGTATGTGGAGATTTGAATCTTGCTAGAAAATTCCTCATATTTAGCGGACGTCTATGTCTATGTTGTCAAATATATACCTAGACTTCAAATTTTTGATTATTCTAGAAAGCACTCGGAGTTTTACCATTCCTTCTAAGGATAGACGTTTTCGAGGTAAGAAGATATTCCAGAAGCCAAAAAGCGTATTATCCGACTTTTTCAGGATCGTTTCTTAGTTTATGTAACTGGAATGAAAAAGTATTTTATATGTTCCAAAACATTCCAAAAAAGTATTTATGGGAATTTTTCCATTGCTCAAAATCCATATTAGAACTTAGTACACTACTTCACTGAATCTAGTAATTATCGGTTCGATAAATTCAATGCTTAATTAAAATTTAAAATCCCTAACATACATACAGACTAAGCCTTATTAATTGTCATTTTAATGCAAGTCAACAAACTTTACGGCACATATTGAGGAATACACTCACATATGTATACTGTGCTAAGTACGCACATGCGCCACAAATGATTTGAGTGACTTAAAGCAAATATCGCTTTCTACGACATGCCATCATCAACTGTCACAATTAGTGTCAGCGTAGCAAATTATGCGCAAACTCTTTCATAACTGACAGTTTGTCCACAGCGAGCTGCTATCAGCCACCGGCCATGCTGCGCGTGCGCAAGCAAGCGTCCATCAACAATTGTCGATACTCATATACGGATACAATGCTTAAAATACCTTAATGCATGTAATGCGATATGTTAATGCTGACTTGTGACGGCGACTAATTGCCAGATGGCAACTAAAATGCTATTTTATGCGATTTATTTATTTTGTTTGTTGTTGTTGTTGTACAGTTTTACTTAAATGCTGCGAATAAGTTCTTTTATTCGCTTATATTTTGTTAATGTATGCGTAAATTGTTGTTATTTTATGCAAACGCATATACTTTGTAATGACAAGGCACCAATAAAGTGGCGAAACGATGCTGGAACGCTCAAATAAGCGGAAAAAAATAAAGAAATCTACTCATTCGCAGAGTTGCCTTGCAGTCTGTCGATCGAACACAGCAGCCAGAGCAACCAGCAAGAGGCGCATCAAATATGCATTCTACAGCTATAAAGCTAACAACAAGCAACCAACAGTTACTTGCAGCAATTTTGGCGTCAGTAACGCTAGCTGGAGTACCATCCGCGTAGCTCCTTCTCGCCTCGCCCGTCCTTCCGATCTCCCACGCCTTCATCATGCAAACTATCAACATGATCAGCACATGAAGACGCTCAACGCGGACTTGTGTTGCCGAGCGCTTGCAACATCCTATATCTATGAAAAGAAGAAGGACAAACCAGAAACAACACCAATCAAAAGGTTCTTCAACTCTGCCACTGCTCTAGAACTTAGGCGCAACCTCAAATGACGACTTCTCTGTATTTACTGATCGTGTTCGGGTTTGTCGGAGAAGGAGCAGCCTAGTCACCGCATTACCGGCATCATGCCACATTTGTTGTTATTGCGCTTGGCGCTTTTTATTGCGGTTGCCTGCATGCAAAAGTGGCACGATCAGCACTAACAGCACCTTTGTCTATAGCTGAGGCGCTCAGGCTGTAAGACGATCAGCATCATAATGTTCGCGCACACGAGCGCGCTGTCTTATGTTGATGATCATCATCGTGCATGGAGGCTGGTTGAGTAGTTGGAATGGCAGGCTGGTGTGTATAGATGCAGTTTGTGCGGCTGGTTGGTCTGTTGGCTGGCTGACAGCCATCGGGATCAACACTGGGGCAATGAACAGCACTTTGAATACCCAGTCAATGTTAAGATGTTGGCTTGAAAGGCTGAAATATATCATACCAAAATCTTTTGCTAAAACTAAACTCTTCCACTATGTAGTCTATCTTTTGTCACGTAATGAGTAACGAAACGAAATTTTTTATGAATGTCTATACAGTCCGTAAGCGCACCTTTCTTTCTAAAGAGAACAAACTTGAATTTTATATCCGAAAAATAATCTAATATACCGAAACTTCACATTGAAGTCTAGTTTTTCCGCTTTGCAAGCGTTAGTCCATAAGTTCCGTAAGCGGTCCTTCATTGTGCCCAGAACAGACTTCAATTTTATATCCGAAAAAGAACATACAAAATATTTTACGAACCGAAACATCTAATGGAAGTCGAGTTCGTCCGTTCCACAAGTATTATTTTCTTCTCAACCTCAATGGGGGTATATCCCACCAAGAGCATACAGGCGATCTGACGTAATGAGACTCCTCATGAAATATCGGCCATTCCTTCCACTAGCGATCATTACTTCCTAACATGAATGGACTCGAAGTGTATATCCGACCAATAACCGTGCACTACTACTTTCAATCGCGTGAGTTCCACCAAATTTGCTTGGTGTGTTATTTCTCCCAATATCCGTCTCCCTTCCCAGTTAAGCAAGTCACTCTTTAGAATCAACTTCCTTCGTCGCAGTTAACCACAGTCGCCAGTTGGTTGATCGTTGCTTCCTCCATCGTTGCTTGTTCATAGTGCGTAAAACTGCTAGTTGTCTGGGACGAACTGAAACAGCAGCTTGCTTAGCTGTTAACGCGAATGCAGACCATTGCAGGGAGTATGCCTAAGGTAAATGACTGAGCGCGCCAATGCATTGACTACTTATATGCAATGATGAGTCGCGCATTAATGATCGCCGTGATCATCTGCAATCATTTCTTCTGCTGCGCGTTCTCCGTAGTCTATTGGCATAGCGTGCGCGCTGCGCTCTGATCATGCGCGTTGTTGCAACATCATCTGATCACTGGCTGTTTTAGTTGAGGTTGCGCGGTTGGTTGGATCCGCTTAGTTCTTTGTCTGTCCGACTGTGCGCTTGGTGTTTATTTGTTGGAGCGCCTGCGAAGGATGAGTTCATTGACTCTGTAGGCAAGTTCACCACCACAAGTTGATTTGCTTATTTTTGTTGCATAAACATATACATATATTTGTATGTCCGTAGATATCAAGTCTGTGGTTGCGACGTACTCTTAGAAATTGCACTCGTCTCTCCTTCAACACACGACACAAACTCACTGCGTCACTTTCCTTTATTTCTAGGCGTGATTCTTCTTCACGATTGCGCGATCACCTTACCGACCGGCGTACATACAAACATTATATGAAAAAGTTTGCTTTCTGTGTGCGTTTACTTCTATGTTTACTTTATTTGCAGGATTAAAAGCATTAAAATGTCGTGTGGTTTTCTTCGGTCCGTTGTCCGGCTGGTTGACTCGTTGGTGTGTGCACTCAGGCGTATTATCGGCATCGTGGTTGTGCCGCTAGAAATACAAGTATAAAATAAAATCAAAAAGGGGAGCATAGTATAAAAAAGAACTTGAACTGATAAAAAATATTGACTTGATAATAACGAACCAGCTGTTCTTTTAACTGAACATAAGTAAGGATGCGATGACTTCGTACGTAACCGTGCGGTAATCGCCGAGAGCTCTTTTTACAAATTAAATGTATACGAGCTTAAGGTGGGTTTTTAACGAAGACTAAAGTCCAAACCAAAGTGATATCGACTCACATCAAGAAGTTCAACGTTACTTTGATTAACCCGGGGGTTCGATTTGGCCAAAGATTTGGACTCTGTTCAGTTTCTTAAAAAATATTCCTATGGATTTCGTGGTATCCCATTACAATCTTTATAATACCTAGATACATAGATTTCTAAAAGTATCTCAAAGAGGAAAACGAAGCTTAAAAATGGTTGTAGAATTCGATTCCATTCTTTTAGAAGCTTTTGCTTTTCCGTAATACTTGTGAAGGCCAAGAGATAAAAGTTGTATCCTTCCCCTAAATATCAAGTCCAATTTTATGATTCAAAACAGGTTTGTGATTCGTGTAAGCATAGGAAAAACTAAACTACTTTTTTGGAGCTAGCTGCATAGAACTTCATTTGTTATTCCACGACATTCTTGTATCTTGAACTTGAAGACTCGTTATTGAAATGTGTGAGAGTATAACCAAAATACGTATAGTTTAATTTTTTGGAAGAGATTGAAGCTAAAAGCTATGTCATGGGAGTTCGATTATTTACCGAATAGTCAACAAAGCTAGTGGATATGCCACATAAAAGTTTCGCATACTATTATTTGCTAAAGTATACAACCCGTCTGATATCTTTAAATAATGTATTTTAGTCTGATTATAGTCCCAAAACCATATGAACTATAAGAGGCTTTTGAAGGCTACTAATTGCTTATAAATATATCGTATAATAAATATCTTTAAACGGGCGATCCATTTCGAGATTCCCTACTTTTATAATGAAAAAACGCAGAAACATCAAATTTAATGGAGAATGTTTGTTATCATTCGAAAGAATATTTTTTGGAATTTATTTTTTGAAGATTATCTTTTTCAAATCGCGACTACAATTTTCGATGACTCTTTCAAGCTTTTCGACTATGAGTCTAGCGGTGCGATATCACACGATTTTGGTGGCCTATCGATCGCCCCAAAACGTGAAATGATATCCTCATCGAAATGTTCTCTCAATAAATCCATTGATGGATGCAATATGTGTGAGAAGGCACGGTCTTGTTGAAACCAAATGTCGCCGAGATCACGAGCTTCAATTTCAGGCATCAAATAATCGGTTGTCATTCGCGATAACGGTCGCCATGGAAGCTTCCGTTCTCACCGAGATCAGTTTTGAAGAAATATGGATCGATTATTCTACTGCCACAAACCACGCCAAACCGTTGTTTTTTCTGCATAAAATGACAGCTCTTGAATCTCTTCACTCTGCCCTTCTTCTCAAAAATTTGGAAATTTTGCTCTTTTACATACCCATTGAGCCAGAAATGAGCCTCATCTTTAAACAAAAATTTTTTGGAAAGTTTCAAAAGCACATAGAGCGAAGAGATGTGCTTTGAGAAGGTAGAGCCCCAGTTCAGTTCTTGCACAAGCTATATTTTGTACACTTTTAATTTACGATTTTGACGTAAAATACGCTAAGACATAAAATCTGTCAGTCCGAGTTGCTGGGGATGGCGCCGAATCGACTCTTCAAGAGGTCGGTCGATTATTTTGACCATAAGTTGAGCGAAGTGCGCGCAACACATTCCTTACAGAACGTGAATTGTCGTAATAAAATAATAGGTTGTCAACTATCGCCTTTCCGCCTTTTTGTCTTTTGCATGATTAGTTTTTGTATTGCGTTCAACAGTTATAGACGTGTAACCATGGAGTTCACTAACGCCGAAATTCGCCTGCGGAGGAATGGTTTCGACAATTCATAGATAAGCCAGCCGGCGGTAGACCCGTGACGACGAATACCGATCAAATCATGGAAAACATCAAGCTAGACCGGCTTATAGCATATCGTGACATCGCCCAGAAGATGGGAGTTAGTCACCAAACCAAATTAAACCATCTGCAGAAGGCTGGATACACAAAAAATCTTGATGTTTGGGTGCCGCATGATTTGACGCAAAAAAAAACCGCATGGACCGTATCAACGCCTGCGCTATACTGCTGAAGCGGAACGAACTCGACCCAGCGGATGGTGACTGGCGAGCAAAAACGGTCGTGGTCGAAGGCCGGTGAATTGTCTCAAGCAGTGGCCAAGCCGGGATTGATGGCCAGGAAAGTTTTTCTGTGTGTTTGGTGGGATTGGAAGGGAATCATCCACTATGAGCTGCTCCCATATGACCAGACGCTTAATTCTAAAGTAGGCCATTGACCAGAAGCGTCCAGAATTGGCCAACAGGAAGGGTGTAGTTTTCCACCAGGACAACGCCAGGCCACACACTTCGTTGATGACTCGTCAGAAGCTCGGATGGGGGTTTTTATCGCATCCATCATATAGCCCGGACATAGCGCCAAGTGATTACCACCTGTTCCTGTCCATGGCGAATCCCCTTGTTGACGCAAAGTTGAACTCAAAAGAGGCTTGTAAAAAATGCCTGTCCGAGTTCTTCGCAAATAAGGAAGGGGCTTCTACGAGGGGGGTATTATGAAGTTGCCGTCAAGGTGAAAGCAGATTATCGAACGAAACGGCGCATATTTCAACTAAATCCGATCACTGTAACACTTTTTATAAAGCATTGAATCAAGAGCAAAAAAACGGGAGGGGGATATTTGACAACCTAATATAACGATATGTAAACGTTGACTTACGCCTGAAGTCTTTTCATAATTCATAACAACATGACAGCTTGACACGACTCACGCGTGATCTGACTGGGGCTATTGAAAAAAGTATCTCTACTTGGACCACCCGTTAAAAACAGTTTTTGAGCAGACGCCTTATGAAAACGTTGGGTATTAATGAAACCCAAACCGAATTGCACAAAACATGCTTACTTCGAAAAAGTTAGATAGTGTCTCCACACTAAGATAAACAAGTAAGGAAGCGCTAAGTTCGGGTGTCACCGAACATTTTATACTC
>NW_017535296.1:1974275-1999793 GCF_001853355.1 Bactrocera latifrons
CACTTTGGTATATATAACCCTATATCAGACTCTTTTAGTTTTAGGACTTACAAACAACCGTTATGTGAACAAAACTATAATACTCTCTTTAGCAACATTGTTGCGAGAGTATAAAAATCCAAATGGGAAATTTGCTACATATAAACTTTAAACTTTTTCTTAGCTTTACAGATTCGGAAGAATTTGGGCAAGGAATATGTTTTATAAGACACTGCCATAAAAGTTTCTCGTAGAAACCGAAAATTTGTGTGATCTCCAGTAATACCATAGCGCCGTTCTAAACCAAGTTTAAGTTGAGGTTTAAAAGCTCTTAAGACCAATTTTAAAGTACGTCGTATAGTGAGCCGATTACGCGCCAAATCAATTTCTTATACATTTAAAAGGCTTTTAGTAGTTATCAACTAAGGATTTTTTTATTTCAAAGAAAATATTCCAAGAGCTTAAGAACTTGATAATGTGTATGATCACAACAACACTTATTTTGAAAAAGAACCAATAAACCAATTCAGCAAACAATTTCTGTGCGCCAAACATGTTTAAACGTGCTGCTTTGCCACTGTGGTCACTGCGCCACTTGCCCTTTTATTGTTACTCGTATTATCACCAAAACTGGCCTACACACTAAATTGCTTACGGCTTACTTAGTCAAACTATATAAGTACATACATATGTACAAGTATATTGATATTTATTTATACCTACAAATACATATGTATGTGCGCGGTTATAAATCTTTAGATGTGTGCTTGTTTATGTTTGCCAGATCATTATTCAGGACGCGTTGCAATCAGTTCGCGTATCTTTTGGCAGTAGCCACATTCGAGATGAGACCCCTCAACTTAATCTTTACGCTTGCGCATACAAAACACAGCGCTGCTGCCCCACTCACTCACTTGCTGCATACATACACATTGTATATACGTATGTAAGTGTATGTAAGTGTGCCTAGGGCTTGCAGAACTGTTGCACTTTTGGCAAGTAAACCCTATCATTTCGGCGCAGCGGTTGGAGTTTGGTTGACTGCTTGGCTCTTGTCTGCTGTCTTCATTTTTCTTAAAGCGATTTTTTATGTTTCTTCAACGACGTTTTTGTTTTTTATTTGTTGTTGTTGTGTGTTTTGTGTACATCTCTGTGTTTGTTGGCATTGCTCTTGGCGTTGGGGTGTTGCTGCTGCCGTGCTTTGACGATTTAACTGCTGCCTGCCGGCCTATCCATATCATGTTGGTGCATCTGCGCACTGCGCAGCACTCAGCCGTTCTTACGAGCACTCAGCTTACTATTTTTTGTTTTGTTTGTTTTTTACTTTTTTCTACTCAAGTGCTTTTTTCTTTTGTTTGTGTAAAGCTCAAAACCGGTAGCTGTGCATATGTAACGAATCTTTACGCTACTTGTTAAATTATGATGGGTTATTGGAGTGTGTTTTTTGTGTGTAAGTCTTACGAATCGGCCGTTTCGTCGGCTGCCCTTCCTTCTACTACGCTTCAGCAGCCAGCAGCTTCTTTACCCACTTCGAGTGCAGTTTGTATCGGGTGATTTTTTTGAGGTTAGGATTTTCATGCATTAGTATTTGACAGATCACGTGGGATATCAGACATGGTGTCAAAGAGAAAGATGCTCAGTATGCTTTGACATTTCATCATGAATAGACTTACTAACGAGCAACGCTTGCAAATCATTGAATTTTATTACCAAAATCAGTGTTCGGTTCGAAATGTGTTTCGCGCTTCAGCGATGAGGCTCATTTCTGGTTGAATGGCTACGTAAATAAGCAAAATTGCCGCATTTGGGGTGAAGAGCAACCAGAAGCCGTTCAAGAACTGCCCATGCATCCCGAAAAATGCACTGTTTGGTGTGGTTTATACGCTGGTGGAATCATTGGACCGTATTTTTTCAAAGATGCCGTTGGACGCAACGTTACGGTGAATGGCGATCGCTATCGTTCGATGCTAACAAACTTTTTGTTGCCAAAAATGGAAGAACTGAACTTGGTTGACATGTGGTTTCAACAAGATGGCGCTACATGCCACACAGCTCGCGATTCTATGGCCATTTTGAGGGAAAACTTCGGAGAACAATTCATCTCAAGAAATGGACCCGTAAGTTGGCCACCAAGATCATGCGATTTAACGCCTTTAGACTATTTTTTGTGGGGCTACGTCAAGTCTAAAGTCTACAGAAATAAGCCAGCAACTATTCCAGCTTTGGAAGACAACATTTCCGAAGAAATTCGGGCTATTCCGGCCGAAATGCTCGAAAAAGTTGCCCAAAATTGGACTTTCCGAATGGACCACCTAAGACGCAGCCGCGGTCAACATTTAAATGAAATTATCTTCAAAAAGTAAATGTCATGAACCAATCTAACGTTTCAAATAAAGAACCGATGAGATTTTGCAAATTTTATGCGTTTTTTTTTTTAAAAAAGTTATCAAGCTCTTAAAAAATCACCCGATAGTAAGTGCTTACACATACAAAAATATATCTACACACATACATACAAAGCTTCATTTGGATTTTATAGCTTCGTGTCTCCCGTCTGCTTTTGGTACTTTGGTAATCCAATGTTGTGATTCTATAAAATTTTTCCTCTAACCATTTGTTGTTTTTGTTATTGCTGTTGATATGCTTGTTTATGGTGCGCATGCGTCGCATGCTTGTACCCCAAATCGCGCATGGCCTGTCGTTACTCGTAAAGTCGTTGGTGTTTTTGTGTCTCTTCCGCACTATTTTGTTGCCATTCTGTTGTTAGTTTATTATTTCGCTTTTCTTTTCGTGTTTTTTACTACTTTTTCCTCGTTTCTAGTATTTTACTCACTTCTGTTGTGGTTTTTATGATTTCTGTTATATGCAATTGCTTGGAGTGGTTGCTTAGTGCTTTCTTTTATCTAAGTCGTGTTTTTAGTACTTCTAAAGCTGCTTTTTATGGCAGTTCTTACTTGTACAAAAATTGGGTGTGCGCTTCGGTGGGTTTTGATCACCTATATACACAAGTATATGCTTAATAATGGGCTTATTGTGGCACTAACTAATAATTTTGCGAATAAATTTATGTTCTTAAAATTTAAAAACCCAGTTTAAACTTTTTTACTTTTTTAAAGATGATTTCAACGAAGTTTGACAATTTTCAGAATTAAAGTTACATTGAAATCTATCTCTGGAGGCAATCTTGGTATAACGTTAAGTAAAGACATCTGGATTTTATTTACTCTCGACTGGAACACTTCGAACCTTAAACACCGCCAATGTATTAAGACCTAAGATCCACAAAGAGTTTATGACAGTCCAATTTGGATTTGACTAAAAAATACTTTTATAGTTAGGTGGTTACAGCAAAGAAGAAGTCGAGTTGGCAGAATTATACCTCTTTTTTTGCACTAATCTAGTTAGACCAGTTAACAGAACTTTTGCTTCTTGTTGTGTCCGCTACTGATTGCCAAATTTGCATAGATTTGTTTTATAAATAAATTCTTCATCCTTGGCCAACTCAGCCTTTATCATCTCTCAATTTCACAAATAAGCACAGATCTTTTTAAATTCCCCTTTATTGAAATTTACACTTTTGTAAAATTCTTTAAGTTGATTTTTTTGTGTAAAATCATCATTTCTGGAACATAATTGATCCCACAGCCTATTTTAAATCGTAATTTTTATGCAATGATTCTATAAGAACTTCAGCCCATAACTAGTTTGCTGCCTTACTTTTAGACACTGAGCTTATTGGCTGGCTGAAATCAGTATAACAAAGGATCGTGAGATCAGAAGACATCACGAAGACCTAGCACCTCGAGAGAGCTGCTGCTATAAAAATTAATTAAATATGTTTTTGCTTGTAACAGGGTATCGAGGCAAGAAATTTCTAACCAATTAAACGTAATCTCGCTTAATCTAAATTTTAAATATTCTCAAAATATTTCCTAAATTATGTTCGATAAAAAGCTTTTGAAGATGAAGTCTTTTTCCAATAATTTCAATAGTTTCGTTCGCTTTAAACTAATCTAAGTAACATTATCTTCTATAAGGAGCAATATGTATTTTTTGTATTCATTCAAGTACTAATAGTATTCCAAAAAGCGCTCTCTACAATGCACGGTTTTAAGCAACATTAAAACCCGCTGATAGTTTCGAGATATTAAACAGTCCCATTTCTGATATGAATTGCATTTTCAAAACTCAGCTGATTTTTGACTGCTATACAACTTTTTATGTTTGATGATACATTAAATAATAAACTCTTTTAGAATTTCATGAGTTATCAATTCTTGTATCATACGAGTATACTCTTTAATTTACTCTTTAACACATTATATTACTCTTTCTCACACTCTTTCCCCAAATCTCTTCTGCACTCTGCCGCACTCTTCATTACTCAATCTTAACTCGTCGCTCAGCAGTGATTTGTAACTATTTATATTGTCTTCTTTTTCCTTCGCCATCCACAAATGAGTTTTCTCCTCTCCCAGTTGACCCCTTGCATTATCCAACAAATCCAGCTTTCTGCGCCTATCCAGTTTTCGCTGCCACCGCCAACAGCCGCACGTTTAGCTCCGCACCATCACAACACAGCGCTCTCTTGTTTCTCCGCTAGCGCTGCACAGCTCCAACATTGGTAGGCCCCAACAAATGCTACCACAATGCTTGTTATTAAATTTTGTTTTCGCTTTTTGTTTTGTTCGCTGCATTCGCGTTCTCTGTTTTGTGTTGGCGAGCGTTGTTGCTTTACAACCGCGACGTTTGTTGTATTGGTGGAAGTACAGTATCCCGCCAAAAATCAAAAATTCTTTTTTCCACCAGTCAAACAACTGTTCGGCTGATCTTTCACGTTTTCTGTTTTGATACACGTATTCTACAATATGAGTATGGATCAAGTATACTTATAGTATATACTTGAGTTTTTGTATGTATGTATGTATGCACAGCGTTTTGACGCGATTAAGCGCAAACGATCGCTCTTGCATTTTAGCTACAACAATACACATCGCCGCGCCGCGACAACAGTTGCACTTGCTTTCGATTGTTGCCTGAGTTGGAAGCTTGTTGCGAGCTGATCGCGCCACGCCAGCCGGCGATCATTTTCAATTTCGATTGTGATCAATTTGGTTAGCTGTGATGCGGTCGAGCCGGGGCCAATGAGGCATGACGCTTCACACCYAACGGCAAGCAAATAGTACTATATACATACTTACATATATAAATACCTACAAACGTATATACTTATATACGACGTTTTACTGCGTGCATCAATTGCCATTCGCTTGCGTCGCCCATCGTTTGACGCGTTCGATCGCCACACTGCTCGGTACGATCGTGTCGCACTTTGCATGCATATAAATTGCCGCTTAAAATTGTTGTTGCTGTTGGCGGTTGGTGGTGGTGGTGGCGCAGGTTGAACTCCACAATTTGCCTGTCTGCTGTTTCCACTTTAACTGCAACTCGCTGGATTGTCTCGTAAATATTGCTTGTTGTTATTAATATACATATATATATTTGTTGTTGTTGTTGTTGTTAATGCTGTTGTTGCTGTTGCTTCTGCCATTGGGTATCACTTTAAGTTAATGTTTGTTTGGTAATTTATTTTTATTATATTTATTTCGCTTATTTCGTAGCTTGTTGATTTTAATGGGCACTCAGTGTTGCATTTCGTATGCCAGTTAAATTTCTTTAAAGTCAATTTAATTAATAAAAATCAAAATAGCGTGGCCGAGAAATATGTTCGCAATCAAATAGTAATGGTGTCTTCTTTTATACAGATTTATAGTCCATTTATGTGACCGAGTCAAAGGGTTAAGTTGATAATTTTATGGCCTGATCGAAACGCCGATTTTTATTACCAGGAGGTTTTAAGTGATTTAGTAAACTTATGAGCTTATAAAGTATTGAAAGTGTAAATGAATATGGTGGTTTTCAATAATTTTCACACCTCAATTTAACACAATCGAAATTAGGAATTTCCAATCTCTTTGATACTGAATGTCACCTCATTCCCTACATCTGATTTGTACCGAAAATATCGACCAAAACTTGAACTATTTTATAGTGCAGTTATATTTGATGATGACACTTTATGTCTGAATCGGTTCAACAGTTCTAGTATATGGACTCTTGAATAGTTCCAAGAAGATTAGACGTTTTTTGTTCAGTAATGAGGCCCACTTTGACTCAATGTTTATGTAAACAAGCAAAATTACCGCATTTAGGGCGAAGCCTACGCTGAAGAGATTCAAACCTGCCATTGTTTTTGAACAAGTAAGGTAACAGGAAATATATTACCTTTTATAAGGTCAACTTTTATTCTTATAAAGAATGGTCTAGGCTTTTCTTGCATATGAAAAACCTCTCTTTAAATTTAGAAATATTTCAACAAAATGAAAGAGCTTTACCGACGCTTCGCCTCTAATAAGTCCTTATTCAGACAATGTGAGTATGAAGTCGACTGTATAGTATTACATTTCAGTGTAGTAAGACGAACTTTTGCTACAGTTACTTCTATAAGAATGGAACTTTTAATCGAATCTTTGTTTGGTAAAGTTTACCTAGATTAAAGCTCAACATTGCTGAGAAACGATTTAATGGTTCTAAAAATATGATAAGAGATAAAAACTAAATTTTAGGTCGTCGATGAATATCGGTGGTTTATTGTCTAAAAGCAGATAAGGTAGACAGCAACCTATGACATTCCCGCAAACAATTTTTAGGGGTATTTTAGAACTTTTTGCAGGCTGCTTGAACTAAAATACTTAATATTCTACAGATCAGTGCTTGCAGTTGGACTATTTTCATAACCAACCGACGAAGCGAGATTAAATTTTAAAAGGTAGAGCTCATACTGACTTCCTTCGAAATTCGTTGGACGAAAACCAAGCGACTCATTTAAATGAAGATATGTCTTGTTTTATCTTTTCAACTTGACTTGTATTGATTTATAGGATTCAACAGAAGGATCTCTATCATTTACTAATTCAACAATTCTATCAGGTAATGATGGATTAAATTCAACGATTTTTTTTTTTTTTGGATGGTGATTGCACTTGGAACACTTTAAAGGATTTTTTGGGAAGCCATAAAATAAAACTTCAGTAATCAGATGTCTGAAAGTAGCAGCTCCAAATATTTGAGCCTTGGTCTCGTAAATACGGGTGAGTTAAAAATTAAGAATCTTCAAAATGGAATTAGGTAAGGTTTTCAATCTTGTCAACCTTGCATGGACTGCATGACGATATCCGTACTGAGGGAGACGAGCTCAGAGCCTCTTGCGATCCACCTTAGACCAACAGGATTTTGCTACAGCGTAAGAGCTCATGGTTGACGAGCTCTGGTCAAGTTCCTAAGAATTCCAACTATTCAGTAGTAGAAATAACGAAAAAGCGAATCAGTGACACTTTTCCAATTTTCTGATAGCAGGGTTATTATGCCTTTTATTGCCAGCTGATTAGTACTGCGATGGTCGGGTCCCTGAAGAAGCCTGCACTCTGGTACAGAATATCTTAAAGTAAATACAAAAGTCGATTAGGAGTTCATGACGGTTTACTCCTCTACCAACCTTCTCGGCAAACTTTGACCTTTCCGTAAAGAAATTCTGTGAGCTCTCTGTGTACATAACATCAGAGTGACTGATGACTGAAGATCCAAAAGGTGCGATTTTAAGTCATAGCGAACGAGAATACAAATAGAGTTCAGACATATGCGCATTCAGAAACTCATTTCTTTGGATCTGATAGCAGACTTCTCAGCCACTAATTATAAAATCTCAATATATATTATTACAAATTTAATTTTTGTACTTTATTTCATAGAATTGACACACTGTGCAACGCTTCGTTAAGGAAAAGCAAAAGTAAATTGCTGCACAATAATAAATATGACCGTGACAATGAGTGGTAATTACAGAGCAATTATTGCAAATGCAACAATAACAGCAACAAGTAAATAGCGACTGCATTGCTTTAGCGAAGTAAAATAGCGAAAGAATAAGCTGCCAGAATGCAAGCATATTTGAGAAGCGTGAAAAAGTGCGCTACTACAACAACATTAAAGCTGTTACAACAAATATATATATAAATCTATGATACTATTGCAAGAATTGCATAAGTAGTATAAAAAGCTGAAGAAACCACAACGTTAATAATAATAATTATAACAAATGTCGAGTGAAGAGCGTAGGCAGCGCGAATGCGTCGCGTGTAACTATGTTCAAGCTTAACCAGACTTGAAAGAGTAAGCACATGACATATATGTATGTATGTACACGCGTTTGAAGGTATGAGCAAATCGTAAGAAGTGATAAAAAGTGCGCAAACATATTATAACAACATTAAAGAAAAAGTATTTGTTGCTACAATTATTCAAAGGGAAGTGGTAGGCAGCCTCTATTATGAGGAAGCCTACGTCTGCAGTAATCAGAAGTAAATTTCTGCAATTTCTTGTTTTCTTATTTCAATCTAACCACATGTATGATCTTGAATTGGCTGTTTTACAACTTTATCTGAATTTTTACAAAAAGAAATAAAAAGGAAATCTAGGAAGGTTGCCCAAGAAGCCTCATACTATAATAGGGGCAGAGATAGAGACCATAGTTGTATAGTAGAGATTATACCTCAACGAAACTATTTTGTTTAAATTGTTTTCAGGAGTGTTACCGAGTTGACCGTTGCTTCAATACACTTGTTGATTATATGGGGTACTCCAAACATAGGTTCGAGATCAAGACGATTATTTCACATAATGGAATCTAACGTCCGTCTATTTATGTCATTTCATCAGCCATCCATAATATTTTGCTTGGGCGAATACGTATCAAAGTTACACATAAAAGGTGTTACATTCCTAACTCCCCAAATAATATATGATTTTTGCAAATATTATTTGGTTCCAACTTGTCAGGTGGAAGGGATGCCTTTCCACCTTGGTGGGGTTTGAGGCTGACGTAAAAGCTGTGCCGTGCTGTGAGTCAGGCACCCGGCCACAGTGCGCCTTCACACTGAACAGAATTTTCAATTCTAATTGCCTCTAGGTTTAAACCACAGCAACCACGAGTATCCCCAAAGAACCAAACCCTATGAGCAAATTGGAGCGAACTCCAAGGAATAACTGCTCGCGGGAAAATTCTACCCACTGCCCGCTGGGCGGCCGAAAGTTCATATGCAAATTCAGTAGTTTTTCTCTTATCTAATGGACTTTGTATATCAGTGCGCGCCATTTTATGAGATCATCCAGCTAACCTAACCTATATTAGTGGATTGTGGAAAAAGTGTTTGAGAAGGCAAAGCGAATTCTCAGTCTCTTTTTTTCCGTTATATCCAAAGTTCATCTTAAAATGTGTACATTAATTTAGGAGAGACTTCCGTGAATGCCATTTCCACAGTCACATATCTACGTATAGTAAATAGACGCTGCTGGCGTTCGTTCACCTGATTATCCAGCCAGTTAGACCCAAAGCACACAGCATATCAAAATTCACTTATTTATTACGTTTTTTCTTACTTTTATTCTACATGATTTATTGGCACTTCTGCATAAAACCTCACATTACATATGCACGTGTACCAAGCAACAAATCAGAACCCGACAAATGGAGTAAAGAACACCTGCGAGTACGGCTTTGGCGCGTTCTTCGCTACAACTTTAGTAGTAAAAGTTGTTTTTGCTTTTTTTTAAACATTGCTGCTTATATTACAATAAATGCAGTTTGATGTATTTTTCCACGCCACAATATGTGTTTGATTTACTTCATTGGCTGCTACACCCAGTGAGCAAAAACACATTAGTTGGAAGCCTATCGTTCTTTGATGTTGAACTCCTTTCTTATTATAACAGTATTTCACTCGTTTATTAACCAGCACTGGACTTTGACGTAAAGAGGGTATTTGGTTAACTGGGTTTTCCACATTACAAAAAAGCTCTTCGCGTATACTTTGTGATTATGTCTTAAAGCAGGTTTTATTTACACAGTGACTCAAACACATGTGAGCTCATCTTGTGGTCCACTTGGCAGCGCTGTGCGAGCCCCTTATTTCTTATCGCCATATATGTATGTTCATATATATTTTCATACTATGAACATACATGCATACATACATACCATGCTGGCTTGCCTTTTTACTACAATATAAATATTATTGTTTAAATAAATATTCCTGCTTATTTTTATGTTTTTACTCACACAAACAAGCCTATATTCTTATCGATTTTATTATTTTTAGTTTCTGACTTTATGACTCTTGGTATTGTTTTTGGTTACCAGTAGTATTTCGCAACAAAAATATTAATTTGTTTAAGGAATTTACTTATTAAATATAAATACAAATATTGTCATTTATTTTAGCGCAATTTTCTTTACTTGAAGAAAAGGATTACCAGACTCTTTACGGAATTTATTTTTTGTTCGAAAAATATTTTGTAATCAATTTCATAAAATGCTCTTATTGTATAACGCAAAGCAGGTCCTAATCTCAAGGTGTATATCTTTAATTAAATGCTAACACTAATGCCTTCTGCAGGAACCATATAATTACGTAAGCAGCTTTTTATATTTCAGAATATACATATACGGAATAACAAAAACATAAATTTTAATCATTAAAAATCGCTTTATTGTTTTTCAAAATATTCTCGATTAAGATCTTTATACTTTTCCATGTGTTTGTACCAATTTTCGTTTCAGTTTTGCTGCTCAGATTGAGGTATCTCTAAAACATTACTATTGATGCCTCTCACATGCATGGTGAAGAGTTAGCCATACTTGTCTTGGAATATAAAAGACAACCTACGTACATAACTTGTTTAAAATCATATAACTATACGACTTGGAAGATCTTAATACCACAACTCTTTAATTTAGAAATAATTCCTTATAAAATTTTTGGTTTTCTGTGGAAAAAACATTATTTTAATTGATAATGTCAGACAGAATGAACTTTTGAAGTCTTAACTCCTCAACTCTTTGCATGAGTCATATTGAAAAGGATCGTTTCTCCTACACATGCCTCTATCATCCAAGTGTCCATCTGGGAGCTTACTAATAAAGACTGTTGTGGATTGTACACTAAAATATTCCTCCATAGATTGATTTAGGCTTAAGTCCGAAACGGTATGCTAGAGTATAAAATAGTTAGGAAATTAAATATGTTTTTTTCTCGTCAATGAAAAGACTTTTGGAATAAGTTGCATAGATCATAAATTTTGATTAGTTGATGTGTGAGAAAAGCTTTATCAATCGTTTGTAACATCAGTTACAACATTTCAGTTTTCTTCGTTATATCGGCTGCAATTTTCACTAAAACCGTAGATAAAATGACTGACTGCTACTAGATACAGAGAATAAATTTCACCACTTGAATTGTCTAATAAACCGCTTTATTTGAATTATTATATATATTTGAATATTTATTTATTAAAAGAATAGCTCATTAAAGTTATATAACTGTTTGTTTTCACATAAGACGGTGGTTAAGTTGGTGGGTAAGGTGGTATAACCGCCTGCTATTCTACTTCTTTTTGATCATCTTTTTTTGTGTTTGATTGATTGTCGCTTCTTTTAAGTCGTTCGTTAGTTATAGCATATTTTACAGTACTACTACGATAAAGGCAAAAATGTATGAGCCAATAAAATTTGTGCAGTTTATGGACCCGATACAGTTTCCGTTTCCACCGCACAACGATAGTTTCAACGTTTTCGTTCTGGTGTAGAGGTGGTCGAAGATGCGCTACGCTCCGGAAGGCCTGTCGTCGACAATTGCGATAAAATCGCTGAATTGGTCTAAAGAGACCGGCATAGTAGCTAGCAGCCGTGGCATGAGTCATCGAACCGTTATAAAATTAAAAAAAAAAAAAATAAATAAAAATAGAAATATAAAAAAAATACCGCAAGACTATTTTGACAACCTAATATGACCATTATTTGGTTCTTTCGATATTTGGGGTAACATTTTCTGTAAGATTTAATATATGGTTTTCCCATCTTGGATATTCATAGAACCGTGATCTACAATTCACATCCTACATTTTTTTATTCCCGTGGTGACTACTAAGCTAATTACTATAATTATCGAAAAACATTCTGCGGTCTTATTTGTCTATAATTTTACAGCGAATAATTTCGAATCACTAGTCATATTATTGTATGCCACACCCCCGAGGCAATCATCAAAACAAATAACTGCAAGCAATAACATATTTAATTGTCTTAATCGCTTATCGTCTAGCATAAAGAGCAAATCGTTTTGTACGAGTATAATATAATCGCATTTGTTTCAATTGACAATTGTCAGTCAGCAAACGTTGGACGACAAGAAGCATCAGCAATTTTATGCTTATTTGAATTATACAAAAACAAAAACGAACAAATATTTGAAAGCATATAATCTGCTGTTGAAGCATTGCCACACGTTTGCCGGCCAGCGCTTCTCAGCATTTCATCACATAATCGTTGGGAGGCAGCCCGACTTGACTCGCGCTCGAGGCGTTGATTAGCTTAAGTTTTTATTGATTGAATTTTTTTCTTAAGCTCATTCGCCTACCAGCGGTTATTTGCGTTTTCGTTTTGAGCGTAAACTTTAACATTTTTCCAAGCTCAACTATCTCGTTAAGTTAAACTTCGTTTTTGCACGGCGAGTTCATTGCCAATATGGAGCCTAGCTGTGGCTGTGTATAATTTTTTCCAATCGCGCGCCAATCATTGAAGGACTGTCCGCGGGGCATGTCAATTAGTACTTGCGTACTTTTGCACATATTTACTCACATTTATAGATTTACTTTAGCGCTGTGGTGCAATGTTGGCCCACCGCTGCGTTTAATGGGCGTACTCAAGGACTTTGGTGCGCTGGACCGCGTGTCAGTTGATTGCAGGCGCGCTGACGTCATCCTGCTTGTGCGCGTATCTCGCCTTTGTACACAAGTTTGCTCAATTAAGTGCTTAATAATTCGATCGTGATGTTGTATTTAGCGTATGACAATTTGCGAACAAATAGTTAATTGCATTAATCAGTTGAAGGCTCACATAACTGATGCGGCGTATGTCACTGAGGCTGGGTGGGTCTGGTATTATTACTTCGAAAATGTTTCGCAATACAGTTAAAGAACTGCAAGATATTAGTAGTAGTAAGTATTGAGAATAGGGAGCAGATATTATTCTCGATTTCTTAAAATGAAATTGGGGAAACAAAATATATTCTATAGAAAAACTCTAAATCGCGCTAACTTCGACTGTACTGAAATTATAATAGTCAGCACAGATGCAGTTCGACTCAGCTTGTCACGATTCACATTCTTGTTACAAATAGCATGACAAACTTAATATATCGTGCTCAAAGTCTAACAAGAGCAAGATTAACGCGATAAGTTAGAAATGCATATGTATATTATTTCTATCAAATTTAGATTTATTGACTCCATTTATAGTTAGAAATAGATCCAATTTAGGTACACATAAGCTCGTCGCCTATTCAGAATCCAATCGAAATATTTCGAAATCCTAAAGTGATCGTTTCAGTAAGTCTTTTGCTTTGCAAAGTTTCCTTGTCTAATTCGTATATATAAGAAGAATGTTTTGAAAAGTCTGGAAACTGAAGTGAAATGTTGAGGAGGGATTTATCAGAATAGCTTTGCAGCGAATTTTGGTATTCTATAATATACCACTCTATTTGATTGGGTAGAATAGATTTCGGACTCTTCTCGAAAAGAAAGTATCAATGGCTGATTTGCTTCCACAAAAAAACTTTACAGTCCCGAAAATCTACCGAAATTATTTTTAATGAATATTATACTTAAGTCTGTTTTGGATATAATTTTGGGAGTTTATTTATATTTTCTACTTTATTTACTTCGTATTAATTTTTTATTCTGGTATCTTAAAATGTAAGCTTCAACTTTGTCAAATGTATGGACCAAAAAACTTTTTATTAATTCATAAGAAATTAAAACAATCAGACCCAAGCTTAGCTCACCACATGATCATAATTTTCAATCAGTATCTGCACAGTTAGGTCTTGTCATAAAGTGGCCAACACGCTACTGCCCTACGCAAGAGCTACTAACACAAGCAGGCGAATGTTTTTAGCCACTCTAACGACCGGTAACAGCGCTCCCGCTGCGCAAGCTAGACCACGGGATACATGTTCTTTAACTCTTTTTTCCTAAATCTAAACACCAATGTATTCATTTAAACATAGGTATATTCAAGGTTCGTCTAAAAAGTGCAAGCAGGCAAAAACTGCGAGCACTGGGCATAAATCTTGTAATGAAAATTCAAAAGAAAATCAGACCTCGTACCAAGAGAATTGAGAATTGTTGAAAAGTTGTGGTGGCAGCAACTAGTAGTGGCTACCGAGCTGAAGTTGGTTTTTCTGACTTGATTTTCATTACTTCAATTATCGTTTTTTTTTTTTTTTTACTTGACGGCCAAAACAATTAAGTTGCGTGTGCTGATTGCTATAAGTTTCTTGGGCACGCGCCTGGTGTAAGCGGCAGCCGACATTGGACAGGCGGCATCAGGCAAGTTAACCAGCTCCTAATGCTGCATAAAATACGAAAAACTAATGAAGCTAACTTGTATGTTCTTCGCTGCTGGACGTTAAGTTTAGCTAAGCCAGATTAATATAAATATGTCTTAAGAAAAGGTAATGAAATATATAGAGATAGAGAGAGCCGAAAGCCTATGATGCTAGCGCTGCGTACTTTAGTTTATATAATAATTTGTTTATTATGTAAGCATTAATAAAATAAAAAAATATAGAGATTTATTTTTCCTTTATTGTCAAATCCTGAAATCTAAGGTCTTTATTTTATGATTGTAAAAAATTTTAAAACTGAGCAGTTTAAGAGTGAAAGAACAATTCGGAGCTCCGTTGTGGTTATGTGGTTTAGTACTGGAAAACTTGGACTCACATGACCTCGGTGAGCCCAGGTCATCACCAGCTCTTTGCGCATTTCATAGAAAAAAAATGCCTAACCCATTAGCCCAGCAAACTGATAAATTTTAGCATTCTGTTGGATGTTGTTAAGGCGATATGATCCTTCTTCTAATACATATAACCAAGGGCCTTGATCTTGCATATGCAGCCTGTGAAGTTTGTAAAGTCGCCAGAGTAAAATGCCACAAGTAGCCACAATTTGTTTCTCATGAGCTTGAGTACGCTTTTCAAACTTGTGAGGTTGTAACCACACGATTAGCAACTTTGATTTGCGTATGCCTGTGGATTGCTGCCAAAAGTATTGGCACTGCGCACTCTCTCCTCAATGCTGTGCAGCTCTATGTTGGTATGAGTCAGCAGTAACCCAGATAAGCTGCACTTGGTTACGAACTGATACGATATTCGGCCGTTCTGTGCACTCTTGCGCCAAAAGCGCTGTAAATTCATAAACAGAGATCACTTTAGGTGCCTCTTGACTCTCATAGCGCTAGTTGTGTTGTAAATTTTTTTCTACGCACCGACTAGTTGAAAATATGTATGTATGGAAAGTTTGATAAGCAGTTCTGCGGCACCTGCAACAATACCTTCCGGCGTATCCCTTAGTAATAGGGCCATGCGGGGAGTTACTCCACTGAGCCTTACTCCTTACGGTAACTTTAAACTTCCTTATGAAGTATAAACTATTCGAAACGCTGTCTCTCAATAAAAGAGTCAGTAGTATTTCACTACTTAAGGTCTTTCGTTGGTGAGATTACCTTCCCTCTGCCACTATTGATCTCTTTGTTTAAAGTAAGTAATTTATCGAGAATTTTTGTTGATTTTCGACTGAATATGTTCCTATTTGTACATATTCACATGCCATGAATACAAAGTACAGAAATATGTGTGTATGTATGTAAAGATTTCGTGCCCACAGTCTTCGCTTTATCTAAAAGTGACCACAAATATTTCCATTTCAAGGTGTCGAATATTCTTAAATGCGCAAATTTTTCACTTACCACACTCCAAGCATTGTATGCATTTCTCAAGCTTTGCAAATATGTAAGCTCTTATCGTTTAATTTCACAACAAATAATTATGGACACATCAGGAGTGGTTGTTAAAGCGCAACTACTGACAGCTTGCGGAGCTGAAAATATTTTATTTATTTAATTTAATTCTTAATTTTTTTTTTTTTGCTAAACAATGTTGTTTTTTTAGTTTTTTTAACCATGTTGTATTTGTAATTTTGCTTTATTTGCTATTTACACAAAATTTTATCGCTTATTATTTTCATACAAGTTTCTGTTCTGCATTTTGATTGTTGTTGTTGCATGCACAAGCAAAACCGCGTTTTACTACAAATACTACGCGATCACATTACGCACCGTCAACAAAATTTTAATAAAACTCAAACAACAACAAAAAGCAAAAAATAAAAGAAAAAATACTATAGTAGTAGTAAATGTCCGTCCGCAAGAATAACATCACCGAAAAAGTCATGTCTCATATGCATTTGTCCGTCTGCTTGCAGTAAAAAAAGTCAGTCAGAGTGCTCGTTTGCTGGCCAGTTGGTGTGTCGTCCGTCCGTCCGTCCATGCACATGACCAGACAATCAGCCAACCATTGTCGTATAACTTTCATATTCCCTGCTTGCACGTGTGAGTGTGTGCATACATACATATATGTATTTGTTTATGTTCCTGTTTGTTTGTATGTATATGTAAAAATCCATTAAGGCAATGACCTGTTTTCATTTCTCCACTCACACCAACATTGGGCGATAGGTACATACAGTCAAACAAGACAAAAAAAAAAAAAAAAGAAACAAATAAACACACACCAACACACATGCAAGATGTTTATATGCAGTTCAACACATAATCAACTCTACAGGCAGCTCCTTTATGCTGTTTAATGCTCTACACTTGTGGTTGTTGTTGTTCGGTTTGTTGCTTTTGTTGTTGTGCCATAGGGTCTTGTTGGCTTTTAGAACATTACTTGGCTGTGATTGTGATTGTATCTGCGCGTATGTTGTGGAATTGCTGTTGTTGTTGTAATTTTAGAAGTAGTTGTTGTAGTTAGTATTCTTGTGGTTGTCGTTGTATTTATTGTTGTTGTTGTAGCATTATTTTTATTTTTGATATTTTCATGTTGTTGTTATTGTAAATTTTGGTTTTGTTGTAGTTGTTCTTGGTGCTTTTGCTGTTGTTGCTTTGACATTTCGACGATCAGCTGCAGCTGTGTTTACATTTCGCTTGTTGCATATTGTTGTTTGGGGTTTTCATTTGTTTTTGTTGTTCTTAATATTATTGTTTACTCGTACCCAACAGAGCTGTCCAGTCTTCGACGTCAATTCGGTTTTTTTTTCGTTTGTTCCACGTTTCTGCTTTTCATGGTGTTTGAAACGATATTTTACGTGTGATTTGCTGTTGTTGCTTTTACTCTTTTTATTATATTTCTTTTATATCATAATTCTTTATTTTTTGTGTTTTTCTGCTTCTCTTTTCTTTAAGTTTCTTCTCTTTTATTTTGTTATTTTCTTGTGTGTTTTGCATTTTGCTGCAAGTTGTGTTGTGAAATTGTTGAAACGATCGCATTGTTTTGTGTTAAAATGGATAATTTTCCCTTGTTCAGCTCTTCTTGTATAGAATTTTCTCTTAATTTTGGAAGAATATACGCTTTTTGTATCTAGTACTTTCTAACTGTGTTTTGTCCTTACTAATACTTTCATATAAATGAGCATCTTTTGAAGAAGTTGTGCACTATTCGGTGTTCTTTCGAAAACATGTTGAGATCACTTACCTATATTACTTTATTTTTGACTTGTCATATTGACGGAACGCGTTTTATAATATTTGCATTAAATGATAATCTATGCTTCTGATTACTTCCATTGATTATACAAGTATTTAACAAAATCAATATGATTTTCTATAAAATTATCAAAAGATTGCCAAGCGTGCTTTCCACTACTTAGTTTATACGATACGATACCTTAAGTGAATTTATTAGATACACTATTCTAATGCGACCCATAATCTTTTTATCTGGCTACTCTATCATTCTCTTTCTATAGTACCTCCGCCATCTCTTCTCCAAAATGAAACAAAATCTGTGGAGCTCTCTCTTTGTAATTGTATGCCCCAAACGAGCAAAAAACTACCGCAACACGCAATATGTATTTACATACATGAACATACAAGAACATACATGAGATGAGTTGATTTGGTGCTCGGTCCTTTTCATAGGGTACTGGTAGACTGAGCTGCTATATAAAGGGCAGCGGTTGAAATGTCAGCTCAGTACGGTTGGAGCAGTGACATTCGGTGGTGACTAGGTAATGATTATAGGATTTGGTATAAATTCTTGAGTTTGTATAAACCAGCTAAATATTTCTTCTTAATAAGATTTTTTAGTTCCACTCTACAATGTCGACTTATATTACATTCCTGCTTATTTTTAGTAGTAGAATTTCGAATAAATAAGAGGTGCTATATCTATACTTCTTGCATAAAAATATTAATAAAAGTATTTTTTGTCTAAAAACTAGCACGGCAAATTTTTCAGTGTTGCTCCTAAATGTATGCTATATTTTTTGTATGTTATCACAACTTAAGCTCCTAATGGGATTGAAAGCAGATGGTGCTAAATATTAATACAGCATTGAATATTAAAAATACGCTATCGCGCCTTATTCTAGGCTTCAGTCTTTGACCACCACTTCATTTTTATAATTTAATATTGGTGTTATTAAAAAATTTAGTTGTTTGTTTTTGAATGATAGTTAATTTTTATAAATGCGCCTAATGATATGCTTCGTTTTTTGTTGATAGATCTTAAATAATTTAGTCCACTTTTGATTTGAAGCAATACTTTTTATTTTATTCCCACATAACTCATTCAATTGGTAATCAATTTTGCCAAATTTTATGAACACTCTTAATTATATGCTTGGTATTAAACCTACTATTTCACTATAGAATATAAAGTTCTAAACTTTTGGTTCTATAAAGCAATAATTTTCTTAAAGTTTGCTCAATTGTATAAAAAAATAATATCTGAAGATTGATCATTGGTATATTTCTTTAGATGGTGCATACTTTGAAGAGCAAGCAGAAAGAGGCGAGCTTAAATCTTCGGTAATATTACTAAATTGTGCCAGATTGAATGCTGCACATGCTGCAAAATTTAATATTATTGACCTAGCCAGCTTTTTGGATTGGCTCTTAATGCTTTCCTTGCAGTTGCAACTAATCCAGAAAGCAATAACTAAAGAACACATTAAAATAATATGTAATTTTTTTGTAATTTTGCATACATTTAGGGGCAAGACAAATGATAGTGATTAGGTTATAGTACATATGAATACGACTGATCTCTAATGTGATTTTTCAATGGCATTTGAATAATTATACTATACTCCATACCGTACATAAAAATTTTGAGTAATCTGAGGAAGTGTATAGAATTATGAATTCCAAACAACAGAATTGACTACCCACATCATAAAGCCACTTTTCTCTCTTTCTCATTTATAACTGTTAATTATCACACTGTCAGCAAAGCTCTACAAATATAGGTATATTATATGTATATATGTATGTATGTACATATGTATCTAAGTATATTGTAGGTACATACATATTTGGGTAACCAAATTTGACAAATTGAGCATCAAAGTAGACTCGATCCGCCGAATATATCTTTCTTATATTCCGCTTGTCGCTTTTTAATGCTTACTTACAAGCAAGTCTCTGCTTAAAAAAATAGAGGAGCATATGGTCCATTGCAAGCATTATGTTTGCGTTGATTACATCTCATGTTCAAGTTCACTTTCGCAGTCACTGTCAAGCGATTACTTCACTATTTACACTGCCGGCAAAAGTGCACACACTTGCAGCATTGCATTTTGTTATACAATCGTAAACTGTGTCTTCGGTAGCAAGAGCGAGTGTCGTTGCATGCTACATGCTGCGCATAACTGCCTATATACCACCATACATAATGCAGTATGCAGTCCAGCGCTGTAATGGAGACAAGCCTCTGGCCTGAAAAGTGAGGCGCACTCACTCAGCAGGCGCGTGCATGTTCGTGCACGTTTTCGTTGCAACTTATACTCGCGCACGCGTTTGACGTCGTCAATTGCATTAGTGTTTCTGTTGTTGCCGTATTCTTGGCGAGCCCCAGCTGTGCCGTGTATAGTTGGCCCGTCAGTCGTTGCCATAAACCTCTGTATAGCTTGGCTTATGCTGACAGCCATCAGCGACAAGCCGCCAACTGCCAGCCAGCTTTGCGCTCGTTCCCTCAATTTGATTGCGCGTCTTGTCGGTGGTGTCGTTATACTAACTTGTTTGCCGCCTCTTATACCCATGTCCACGAAACCTAGTCGTGCTGATGTGTGTGTTCGTGCTTGAAGCGTGCCGCGTACAGTGCAGCACAAAAAGTCTTTTTGGCGCGAAGATTTCGATTTTCTTTCAGCTGGTTCTGGTACAAACAATACAACGCTGATTTCAGCCAGTTTTCCCGGTTTTTTATTGCCTAGCTTCAGCCTAGACGCGCGTCAAACAACAATAGTGGTGGCGTGAGTTGTTGAGAACTACGACTTTTCCAGTGATCTTGTGGTTGTTCTTACTGTGTTTGTTTGAATAGAGTTGCCAAGGGGTTTATTCGTTTCCTATACCCACTATAACCGTGGGTTGGGCCGGGTCGAGAATATAAATATTCGACTGTTGCCAACGGTGGTACATCCCAAGTGCTAACAAGTACCTGTGTACTTTGGTCTTTCCTTTTGCTTTAGTTTTTCAACCAAAAGTTTTGAATCCAAGAAATCTCTGAAGCATTGTTTTACATGCATACGACATGGTCTGACCAAGGCATTCGTAGGATTTTTAGCTGCTTAACCATGTTTACGTCGCTGTGGAGGCTATAAAACTCGAGGTTACATCTTCTTTCGTACTTGTCGCTCGCGCGCACCGCTCTCAAGACCTTACGAAGCACAATTCTTCGTGCGAAGAATAACCCGAATCTATAGTAGCTGCTGTGGAGTAAATTGATTCTGCCTGATCTAAACCTAAGCCTCTAGTAGTTTCCTATAATGGTTCTTCACTTTTTCAACTGAAGTCCATAGATATTTAAGGCGACGTTCTATCGAAGCCACGAGATATATAAGCTTATTTTTTAATCTTTTTTCATTTAAAAAGCAGTAAAAACTGAAACTACTGACGCGCTGTAAAAATGGGACCGAACCGGATTATGTCAATTCTTTTGGTGGTTTTGGTGGTTCAACAAGAGTTTGGCTATATAAAATCTTTTTTTATTGTTGTATGTATTAATTGACTTCGGCAAAGTCCAATATTTTCTTGAAGATTTTCGTTTAGTATAAACCAGCAATCCACATTCGATCAAGTCAAGATGTTAGTATATAACAGACATAATCAGTTAATCCGAGTCAGTGAGAAGCAGGCTTCGCTACCTCGCATCGAAGGTAATTCTTTAAAGGGCTCATAAAGCATTTAAAAAATATCTGTCAAATCGGAAGCGATCCTGATAATTTTTATACTCTCGCAACAAAGTTGCTAAAGAGAGTATTATAGTTTTGTTCACATAACGGTTGTTTGTAAGTCCTAAAACTAAAAGAGTCAGATATAGGGTTATATATACCAAAGTGATCAGGCTACTCGTCACCTCGTTGAAATCCGGATGTCTGTCTGTCCGTCCGTCCGTCTGTCCGCCTGTCCATCTGTCCGTCCGTCCGTGCAAGCTGTAACTTGAGTTCCATAAGAAGGTTAAGTTCGAAGATGGGCAAAATCGGCCCACCTAACCTATAAAGTGTCATAACTAAGCCATAAATAAAGATATTAAAATGAAATTTGGTACAAAGGATCGCATTAGGGAGGGGCATATTTGGACGTAATCTCTTTGGAAAAGTGGGTGTGGCCCTGCCCCCTACTAACTTTTTTGTACATATCTCGAAAACTACTATAGCTATGTCAACCAAACTTTTTGAGAGTCGTTTCTTTTAGGCATTTCCATATACAGTTTAAAAAGGGAAGAAGTCGGACAATAACCATGCCCACCTCCCATACAAAGGTTATGTTGAAAATCACTAAACGTGCGTTAACCGACTAAAAAAAAACGTCAGAAACACTAAATTTTACAGAAGAAATGTCAGAAGGGAGCTGCATCCAGGCTTTTTTTAGAAATTGAAAATAGGCATGGTGTCGCCCACTTATGGACCAAAAACCATATCTCAGGAAGTACTCTACCGATATCAATGAAATTCGGTATATAATATTTTCTTAACACCCTGATGACATGCACCAAATATGGGTGAAATCGGTTCACAGCCACGCCTGAAATCTCGATTATCACTTTATCATGCGAGAGTATAAAACGTTCGGTGACACCCGAACTTAGCCCTTCCTTACTTGTTTCGAAATGTTTTCTAACCAAACAACAAAATCAATAATAAAGAATAATACCTTCTAAACCAAACAAAAAAAAAAAAAAGGCATAACCTTGGGTGGCACAAGTTTAGCAATTAGGGATTTTCCACGCAGAAGTTGGTCATTGAAGGTATTTATTTCACCTTCCATTTAAAAAATAATCATGCATCAGTTTTCCAGTTTTTAAACATAAGCCTATTTAATTTAATTTCATTTTTTTCTGCAGATATTTGGCAACCCTATTCTCAATTTTTTCCTACACAACTCTTCGTTGTAATATTGGCGCATTTTCCAGCTGCCAAAGCACATACCCAAGTACGAGTTCTTCTAAGTGTCTTAGAAAAGAATTGCAAATTTGCGACTTAGCTGCGGTTAGTGGTTGTTGTAGATGCGATTGTGAATACTATTGTTGCTTTTTTAGCTCGTAGTCGCTACTGGGCTGCTGCACCATTGATTGCCATTGCCTTTGGCCTGTGATCTTGTAACATTTTAACTACGCGCATGCAACCATGACTTGCAGTATCAATATAAAGTCAACAACAATAAAAACAAGGCGATAAAAATATATGTATGAAATAAAAACGAATGCTTCAAAACAAATAGTAGCGGCAGTTGCGGCAACAAGTCTCTGCAGTAGCAGCAATTTTGCAAAACAACGTGTACGTGCAACTTGCAACGTGCGACGAATGCAGTTCTTTTTTCACTGAAAGAAGTATGATGACTTCTATGCTATGGAATGAGGGTTATTTGTGCCATAAGTGAAGCAGTTATTTAGTGCTACTATTAAAATTCCATTAATTTAAGTTCAGAAATTTTGCAAAATAAAAATGTCTAAATTATATGACAACCAATTTAAAAAATATTAAAGATGTTTGGATGCCTATTTGTGAATGACATCAATATTTGCTATTCAAAATCATTAAATTACATATCAAAACATCTAGTAATATATTTAGTCCATTAGTTACTAGTTACCTTTAAGCTAGTTTCTCTCCGTGCCAGGCTTCCTAAAAGCCCTTCTAAAGCTTACATGCGTGTTCTCCATCCTTTTATTAAGGCCTATCAACGCAATGCCATTTTTAATTGAACGTTAATCGTAATCGCCTGCCTGCACAGTGCAGCTGATGCAGCGCAGAAGACTTCTCTAGATCACTCCTACGTTTCACAAACTCTGCACAAAATTCGCTGCCAGCGTCGACGCCTTCAACATCTCTGCGCCGCTTTGTGTGATGTGCCGCTCTGAATGATCTTTAAAGGTTAAACACCGCATCAGTTTTCATCTCTTTGTTTTTGTATTTAATTGCATTAAATGCGCTTAAGTGGCTCCTGATCACAAGTCAATGAAGTAATAAAGATCAAGGATAAATTGTAATTAAACCAGCTGCAATTAGTACAAAAAACTGGATGATAATAAATAATAATTTTTTTAAAGAAAACGGTAAGCGTTATACACACATATATATGTAAATTGTGGGTCTGGTTGAGTGTCCAGCTATAAAATAAAATGCAAACTGTGCTTTCTTAGCGGAGTAAACCAATAAAATATTTTTAAATCTCTTTCTGTTTTGTGTGCAAAGAGCAACTTGATAGTTTCCAAGCTGTAGTCAAATCAGCTAAAACTTGATTAACCGTTTATCTTTTTAGTTGACGAAGAGCTACTAGATCAACTTTTGAGCGAACAGTGAATGCAATTAATTGCCAATAGCTTAGCCTATATTTGCGAAACCCAGATCTCTTCGATGGAATATGGAACACTCTCGTTGGCTCCAGCCAACACTTATCTGTTGGCAGTACAGCACCTCTTAGTGGTTCTCTCTTGGATTCTCCAGCTCGCACTAACTTTCACGTCCTCACCGCATCTCACCATCTCAGATTAATTTAACTGCCAAGAGCTCGCTCTATATTTGCGAAACCCGCCGCTTTACGGATTTTCCAGTTTTAGTCGCTTTCTCTCTAATGTGGAATACTATTGTTGGCTCCTGTCTTCTTAGCAATTCTTAGTGGTTCTGTCTGGAATTCTTCGCCTCTCTCCGCATATCAATATCACCTCTCGTCGGCTCTGATTGGCTCTTACCAAGTGTCAAAGATTATATTTCTTTACCTCACTGGTTTTTACCATACCTCAGCAGCGCTCAAAGGTTCTTAATGATTGCCTATGATTCCTTTGCTGTCCCTCATTGTCTCTCAATAGTTTTTACCGGGTCTTATGGGTTCTCTTAGTCTTTTACTAGTCCACTGCATCTCAACCGGTTCCCGAAGATTACCTAATATCGCAAAGATTGTCTCTGATTCTTAGCGCTTCTCATTTAATCTAACTATTACTCGATGATTACCATTTCTCTCACTGTCTCTAATAGGATTTCAATATATCTAATAGGTTTTCCGTGATTCTCATTGTTAGTACCACTTCCTATCGGCTATCAATGGCTCTAATCGGTTCCCTGTGATTCTCATCGATTATCCTCTACTCTGAATGACTCTCACAGCTTCTGTGTGATTCTCACTGACTGTTATCAGCTCTTATCGGCTTTCGATTGCTCTTGAGATTTCTAAGTCGTTCTCACTATTTTTCACTGACTCTCAACTTTGTAATATTTCTTGGTAATTATCCTCGCTTCTCATTAGTTCTCACATTGACTTTCACCGGTTCTCAACTACTCTCACCGACTCTCTTGGTGCCCACTGCGCTCTATTGAGAGATCTTACAAATTTATAAATATCCTCGATAGGAATTGAGGTATAGATGCTATGGTCTTCATAGACGGTATGCTGGACTTGATAAGGTGGAGTCCAATTTTAGATTATAGTTGGAATATATTGAAGGCACTATTTTTTCTATTGGAAGTTTTATACCCGATACCTCAATTTCTATTTATTTTTTTTTTTTTGTGAAGAGAGATTATATGGCGTAACTAAAAGTGCGAAGTAGGCGTGGCTGTAAAGCAATACCGACGTGTTTTTCTCCCAGTGTGCTCATTAAATTATATAAAAAAATTATTTATTGTTCTTTTTGTTGGCGTACATGGCTTTAATCAGTTTCTTTCGATTACCAACAAAAATTGTGTGTCTTGTTAAAATATATCTTTACTAATCCGACAAGTATTTTGAGCAAAAGCAACAATATTTACAACAACATATGCAAATGTATTTATTTATTTATTTATTTATTTATAAAACGTGAAACAATAATA